>NC_142813.1:50277007-50327066 GCF_049724085.1 Artemia sp. Qi Xiang Cuo | reverse complement strand
ATTCATCTTGTAATTTAGTCAATTTATAACAAAAATTTACAAATTATCAACTGTTGCTGCGCAACCATTCACGTCTTAACCATTATTCACCAAAACTGTTAATTGAGGCTGCTGAAGCTGAAATGTTGAAGGTAAATGTTTATGTGCATAATACATCGTGTAATTTAGTCTATTTATAGCACAAATTTACAAATTATAAACTGTTGCTGCGCAACCATTCACGTCTTAACCATTATTCACCAAAACTGTTAATTGAGGCTGCTGAAGCTGAAATTTTGAAGGTAAATGTTGAAGTGCATAATACATCGTGTAATTTAGTCTATTTATAACAAAAATTTACAAATTATCAACTATTCCTGCGCAACCATTCACGTCTTAACCATTATTCACCAAAACTGTTAATTGAGGCTGCTGATGCTGAAATGTTGAAGGTAAATGTTTAAGTGCATAATACATCGGTCTAATCTAGTTTATTTATAACAAAAATTTACAAATTATCAACTGTCGCTGCGCAACCATTCACGTCTTAACCATTATTCACCAAAACTGTTAATTGAGGCTGGTGAAGCTGAAATGTTGAGGGTAAATGTTTAAGTGCATAATACATTGTGTAATTTAGTCTATTTATAACAAAAATTTACAAATTATCAACTATTCCTGCACAACCATTCACGTCTTAACCATTATTCACCAAAACTGTTAATTGCGGCTGCTGAAGCTGAAATGTTGAAGGTAAATGTTTAAGTGCATAATAAATCGTGTAATTTAGTCTATTTGTAACAAAAATTTACAAATTATCAACTATTCCTGCACAACCATTCACGTCTTAACCATTATTCACCAAAACTGTTAATTGCGGCTGCTGAAGCTGAAATGTTGAAGGTAAATGTTTAAGTGCATAATAAATCGGTCTAATTTAGTTTTTATTTATAACAAAAATTTACAAATTATCAACTGTCGCTGCGCAACCATTCACGTCTTAACCATTATTCACCAAAAGTGTTAATTGAGGCTGCTGATGCTGAAATGTTGAAGGTAAATGTTTAACTGCATAATACATCGTGTAATCTAGTCTATTTATAACAAAAATTTACAAATTATCTACTGTTGCTGCGTAACCATTCACGTCTTAACCATTATTCACCAAAACTGTTAATTGAGACTGCTGAAGCTGAAATGTTGAAGGTAAATGTTTAAGTGCATAATAAATCGTGTAATTTAGTCTATTTATAACAAAAATTTACAAATTATCAACTATTCCTGCACAACCATTCACGTCTTAACCATTATTCACCAAAACTGTTAATTGAGGCTGCTGATGCTGAAATGTTGAAGGTAAATGTTTAAGTGCATAATAAATCGTGTAATTTAGTCTATTTATTACACAAAATTACAAATTATCAACTGTTGCTGCGCAACCATTCACGTCTTAACCATTATTCACCAAAACTGTTAATTGAGGCTGCTGAAGCTGAAATGTTGAAGGTAAATGTTTAAGTGCATAATAAATCGTGTAATTTAGTCTATTTATAACATAAATTTACAAATTATATACTGTTGCTGCGTAACCACTCACGTCTTAACCATTATTCACCAAAACTGTTAATTGAGGCTGCTGAAGCTGAAATGTTGAAGGTAAATGTTTAAGTGCATAATACATCTTGTAATTTAGTCAATTTATAACAAAAATTTACAAATTATCAACTGTTGCTGCGCAGCCATTCACGTCTTAACCATTATTCACCAAGTGTTAATTGAGGCTGCTGATGCTGAAATATTGAAGGTAAATGTTTATGTGCATAATACATCGTGTAATTTAGTCTATTTATCGCACAAATTTACAAATTATCAACTGTTGCTGCGCAACCATTCACGTCTTAACCATTATTCACCAAAACTGTTAATTGAGGCTGCTGAAGCTGAAAATTTGAAGGTAAATGTTGAAGTGCATAATACATCGTGTAATTTAGTCTATTTATAACAAAAATTTACAAATTATCAACTATTCCTGCACAACCATTCACGTCTTAACCATTATTCACCAAAACTGTTAATTGAGGCTGCTGATGCTGAAATATGAAATCGTGTAATTTAGTCTATTTATTACATAAATTTACAAATTATCAACTGTTGCTGCGCAACCATTCACGTCTTAACCATTATTCACCAAAACTGTTAATTGAGGCTGCTGAAGCTGAAATGTTGAAGGTAAATGTTTAAGTGCATAATAAATCGTGTAATTTAGTCTATTTATTACACAAATTTACAAATTATCAACTGTTGCTGCGTAACCATTCACGTCTTAACCATTATTCACCAAAACTGTTAATTGAGGCTGCTGAAGCTGAAATGTTGAAGGTAAATGTTTAAGTGCATAATACATCTTGTAATTTAGTCAATTTATAACAAAAATTTACAAATTATCAACTGTTGCTGCGCAGCCATTCACGTCTTAACCATTATTCACCAAGTGTTAATTGAGGCCGCTGATGCTGAAATATTGAAGGTAAATGTTTATGTGCATAATACATCGTGTAATTTAGTCTATTTATCTCACAAATTTACAAATTATAAACTGTTGCTGCGCAACCATTCACGTCTTAACCATTATTCACCAAAACTGTTAATTGAGGCTGCTGAAGCTGAAAATTTGAAGGTAAATGTTGAAGTGCATAATACATCGTGTAATTTAGTCTATTTATAACAAAAATTTACAAATTATCAACTATTGCTGCACAACCATTCACGTCTTAACCATTATTCACCAAAACTGTTAATTGAGGCTGCTGATGCTGAAATGTTGAAGGTAAATGTTTAAGTGCATAATACATCGTGTAATTTAGTCTATTTGTAACATAAATTTACAAATTATTAACTGTTGCTGCGTAACCATTCACGTCTTAACCATTATTCACCAAAAGTGTTAATTGAGGCTGGTGATGCTGAAATGTTGAAGGTAAATGTTTAACTGCATAATACATCGTGTAATCTAGTCTATTTATCACACAAATTTACAAATTATCAACTATTGCTGCGCAACCATTATTCTGCACTAAAGTTACATGGAACGAGAGAGAAAGAAAAGATTATTCAAGATCAGCAGGTCAGCTAAATAAATGGGAAAAATACTCCAGTTTAAAAAAAAGCTTCGGAAGATACTCTCAGTATCCAGCACATGTGTTAAGACAATTGAGGCATGCTGAATAAAAATTGGCAAACTCTTTGAAATATCTGACTTGAAAACCCGGTGTGATAGAGGAAACCTGTTTGCAGATGTATAATCATACTGTTAAACGAGTAACATCAGGTCGGGCATCGATGGTTTGTTATTTCATGATACCAACAAGACAGAAAGGATAAAAAAAAAAAAAAAAAAAATAGTTAAACGGTTCTCCCAAAATTCACACATAAGGGAAAAATAAAAAAAAAATTATTTTATGCTTCATATACTGGTACCTTCATGTATGTTCAATCTTACAGACCACTATTACCAATATTGCCAACGCAGACTAATTACCAATATAGGTAACACAGACCTACCACTAAATTTAAGTGCAAACGTCCAAATCTTTGGTGGATGCGTTTCTACAAAAACTGTAGAAACACATCAAGATATGTTTATATTTATGTTTTTACGTTTTTACGTAACAGTTGAACAATAATTTCGGGGGGCGGGAGGGGGGGGGGGTAAACACCCTAACCCCCTCCCCCCCTGAATACGACCTTGATTATTAATGTTTAAGTGCATAATAAATCGTGTAATTTAGTTTATTTATAACAAAAAATTACAAATTATCTACTGTTGCTGCGCAACCATTCACGTCTTAACCATTATTCACCAAAACTGTTAATTGAGGCTGCTGAAGCTGAAAATTTGAAGGTAAATGTTTAAGTGCATAATAAATCGTGTAATTTAGTCTATTTATAACAAAAATTTACAAATTATCAACTATTCCTGCACAACCATTCACGTCTTAACCATTATTCACCAAAACTGTTAATTGAGGCTGCTGATGCTGAAATGTTGAAGGTAAATGTTTAAGTGCATAATACATCGTGTAATTTAGTCTATTTATAACAAAAAATTACAAATTATCAACTGTCGCTGCGCAACCATTCACGTCTTAACCATTATTCACCAAAACTGTTAATTGAGGCTGCTGAAGCTGAAATGTTGAAGGTAAATGTTTAAGTGCATAATAAATTGTGTAATCTAGTCTATTTATTACATAAATTTACAAATTATCTACTGTTGCTGCGCAACCATTCACGTCTTAACCATTATTCACCAAAACTGTTAATTGAGGCTGCTGAAGCTGAAATGTTGAAGGTAAATGTTTAAGTGCATAATACATCTTGTAATTTAGTCAATTTATAACAAAAATTTACAAATTATCAACTGTTGCTGCGCAGCCATTCACGTCTTAACCATTATTCACCAAGTGTTAATTGAGGCTGCTGATGCTGAAATATTGAAGGTAAATGTTTATGTGCATAATACATCGTGTAATTTAGTCTATTTATCGCACAAATTTACAAATTATCAACTGTTGCTGCGCAACCATTCACGTCTTAACCATTATTCACCAAAACTGTTAATTGAGGCTGCTGAAGCTGAAAATTTGAAGGTAAATGTTGAAGTGCATAATACATCGTGTAATTTAGTCTATTTATAACAAAAATTTACAAATTATCAACTATTCCTGCACAACCATTCACGTCTTAACCATTATTCACCAAAACTGTTAATTGAGGCTGCTGATGCTGAAATATGAAATCGTGTAATCTAGTTTATTTATAACAAAAATTTACAAATTATCTACTGTTGCTGCGCAACCATTCACGTCTTAACCATTATTCACCAAAACTGTTAATTGAGGCTGCTGAAGCTGAAATGTTGAAGGTAAATGTTTAAGTGCATAATAAATCGTGTAATTTAGTCTATTTATTACACAAATTTACAAATTATCAACTGTTGCTGCGTAACCATTCACGTCTTAACCATTATTCACCAAAACTGTTAATTGAGGCTGCTGAAGCTGAAATGTTGAAGGTAAATGTTTAAGTGCATAATACATCTTGTAATTTAGTCAATTTATAACAAAAATTTACAAATTATCAACTGTTGCTGCGCAACCATTCACGTCTTAACCATTATTCACCAAAACTGTTAATTGAGGCCGCTGAAGCTGAAATGTTGAAGGTAAATGTTTAAGTGCATAATACATCGTGTAATTTAGTCTATTTATCGCACAAATTTACAAATTATCAACTGTTGCTGCTTAACCATTCACGTCTTAACCATTATTCACCAAAACTGTTAATTGCGGCTGCTGATGCTGAAAAGTTGAAGGTAAATGTTTAAGTGCATAATAAATCGTGTAATTTAGTCTATTTATTACACAAATTTACAAATTATCAACTATTCCTGCGCAACCATTCACGTCTTAACCATTATTCACCAAAACTGTTAATTGAGGCTGCTGATGCTGAAATGTTGAGGGTAAATGTTTAAGTGCATAATACATTGTGTAATTTAGTCTATTTATAACATAAATTTACAAATTATCAACTGTCGCTGCGTAACCATTCACGTCTTAACCATTATTCACCAAAACTGTTAATTGAGGCTGCTGAAGCTGAAATGTTGAAGGTAAATGTTTAAGTGCATAATAAATCGTGTAATTTAGTCTATTTATCACACAAATTTACAAATTATCAACTATTGCTGCGCAACCATTATTCTGCACTAAAGTTACATGGAACGAGAGAGAAAAAAAATTATTCAAGATCAGCAGATCAGCTAAATAAATGGGCAAAATACTCCAGTTTAAAAAAAAGCTTCGGAAGATATCTTAGTATCCAGCACATGTATTAAGACAATTGAGGCATGCTGAATAAAAATTGGCAAACTCTTTGAAATATCTGACTTGAAAACCCGATGTGATAGAGGAAACCTGTTTGAAGATGTATAATCATACTGTTAAACGAGTAACATCAGGTCGGGCATCGATGCTTTGTTATTTCGTGATACCAACAAGACAGAAAGGATAAAAAAAAAAAAAAAAATAGTTAAACGGTTCTCCCAAAATTCACACATAAGGGAAAAATAAAAAAAAATTATTTATGCTTCATATACTGGTACCTTCAAGTATGTTCAATCTTACAGACCACTATTACCAATATTGCCAACGCAGACTAATTACCAATATAGGTAACACAGACCTACCACTAAATTTAAGTGCAAACGTCCAAATCTTTGGTGGATGCGTTTCTACAAAAACTGTAGAAACACATCAAGATATGTTTATATTTATGTTTTTACGTTTTTACGTAACAGTTGGACAATAATTTCGGGGGGCGGGAGGGGGGGGGGGTAAACACCCGAACCCCCTCCCCCTGAATACGACCTTGATTATACGTAGAGCGGAAAAATGTATGTATTAAGCTATATTTATTTTAACGCAATTTTTAAGTTGTATATGGACATCAAAGAATAAGGATCAAGTCATTCCATATTCCATCCACTTGCTGTGTTCTGATTAAGTTTAAATTTGGCATCTACATTAATTCCTACCTTAGTTAAAATAATTTTCACTTTAATACTCTAGGCCCAGAATCGGAGACTCAGAATGAAACATGCCCCCTCTCCCAATAACGAACCCCATGTTTGAACAACGGGCAACTTGAATAACTTACAGCCCTTGTCCCAGGGGCTGTGAAGGACCACGTCATCTCTGGAAGCATAGTTAGCTGACCCTGAATTCAAAATCATGTATTCTGTAGTAGACATCTAGACATGACTAATTGTAGAAAAAAGCCAAGACAGATAGTCCGAGTAATTGAGAGGCAAGAATGTTTAATTGGCTATGTTGAACAAAATGCTATCTCTAAATTTGATTGTACTTTTTTTTTGGGGGGGGGGGGGGGTGTGTGTCGAAAAATTTTAGTGAAACGCTTTTCTCTAAATGAAAATTCATGGAGTTGGCAAATATTTTGAGGCAGTGTACTCGCTACTTGAGGAATTAAGAGACATAGTTATTTAAAAAAAGGTACACACAATCTTTACATAGCGCATAAAAGATTTGTTTAAATGCATTTTTGCCACTTTTTTGCATGTCGGACAAAGATTTCGGGGATTCAAACTTGGGTGGGACTCCCCTCAGGACAAAGATTTCGGGGGTTCAAACCTGGGACTCTCTTCCCTGGATATGGCCTTAACCTCTAAAATATAATTTCTCGTAGAAGGGCGCTAATCTTGTGGCATCTCATATGCTCAAATCTACAGGAAGAGTTGCCAGCCAGAGAGTTGCCTATTTGGTTCATGACACCTTGAATACTGCCAACCATTCTAAGCTTTTAACTTCCGTTACGAAGGGAAACTAGAAATCCTCATAGAAATTGAGTTTTTAATAGTAACTTTTGGAAGCTTTATAGTTTGTAAGGTATTTTTGTGTTTTAATTCAATCCGGTATCCCAATTTCTTCTGCTTAATCTAAATTAATTTATCACTTCAACTTAGTACTCCAGTTCATTCTCAGTAAATAGTTGATTTGAGTTTTAACTTTCCAAATTTTAAAAAGTTTTTTTAAAAAAGTTTTCCAAATTTTAGGAAGGAGAAAATAGCACGTTTGTCAACTATGGAAACGTAATGATAAAGAAAATTCACCGCAAATACGGAAAAGTTGAATCTATTGAAGGGGATGCCAACTTGGACAACAGGGACTACAAGAAAACATTAAAGATTACGTGGCTTGCAGATACGCCTAAAGCCCCTTTGATCCCCACTGTTGAAGTAGATTTCGTTCATTTAATCAACAAATCTGTGCTGGACAAAGAGGAAGACTTTAAACAGTTCATTGGTCATCAGACTTGGGTATGTCTTTGTTTGTCTCCCTTCTCTTCTATCATTCCACGATCTTTTTCCCTGGTTGTGTACTAAGTACTCACTCTTAGGGAAGGATGATAGTCAACGATTTTGTGATGGGGATTTGTCTGATGCATTAAACGAATCTGTACTGTACTGGTAAAATATTGTACTGGCACGTTAACAAATTGAGAGGTAGTAGTCAATCGGGACTTGTCCCAGTTAAAGATAGGAATGGGGTGGCAATTAGCGATAAGGAAAAAGCTAAAGCAAGATGGGCCGAACATTTTGAGAACTTGCTTAACCAAGATAGAGTCGCAGGAAAAAATATAGAGGAAACTGAAAAAGTTTGTGATACCTTGGATGTGAAGGAAGATTTGTTTTGTGAGGAGGAATTAGCAACAGTACTAACAGGATTAAAGAATAATAAGGCTCCAGGTGCTGATAGGGTAGTAAATGAATTTCTTAAATATGGTGGCTCTGAGGTTAGAAATAAGTTATTGAAGATTATGAATATGATTTTTGAAAAAGGGCAAGTACCTAACGATTTTAGGAAAACATTAATTAAGCCACTTTATAAGAAAGGTGATAAAAGTGAGTGTGGTAATTATCGAGGCATTAATCTGGTCTCTGTAGGTAGTAAATTGCTTAGTAATATGATACTTTTTAGACTGAGAGATGCCGTAGACAAAGTTTTAAGAGAAGAGCAGTGCGATTTTAGAAAAGGTAGAGGATGTGTTGACCAAATTTTCACTCTTAGGTTAATAATTGAGAAGTTCCTAAGTTTTCAAACACCTTTGGTCCTCAGTTTTATAGATTATGAGCAAGCGTTCGACTCTGTTGATAGAGGAGCTTTAGTAAAGGTTTTATCCTTGTATGGTATACCAGACAAATACATTGAAGTGATTTGTGCTATGTACTAGAATAACATTGCTGCGGTTAAGGTAGGAAATGAGGTTAGCAGCTCGTTTTGTATTAAATCCGGAGTTAAGCAGGGTTGTGTTCTATCCCCCTTTATATGGATTATTTTGATTGACCTTGTCTTAATGAGTACAGAAAAGGCAATGGGAGACCACGGAATCAAATGGGGAGTAAAAAGTCTCCTGGACTTGAAATATGCTGATGATTTAAGTATCCTAGCTGAAAGTGTGAGCAAAATGAATGAAGTTTTAGAGGTTTTGCAAGTTCAGGGCGCTAGTATTTGTTGTAAAATCACTTTAAAGAGTATTATGTCACTAAAGCTAACAACAAGTGAAGAAAGAAATATGTTGATGTGCAACAAACGTATTGGTCGGGGGTACAAGTTCACTTAACCTGGTATTATTATTAGTAAATATAGTGGAAGAAGAGAATACGTTAAGTATAGAGTAGTCCAACCCTAGGGAGTTTTTTTCACAGTTAAAAAAAGTTCGCAAGAATAGGACCGTAAGTCTGCAAACCAAGATTAGAATCTAGAAGCTACAGTGATGACAGTGGTCAAAACTGGCTCTGAAGCATGGACACTCCGAAAAGCGGATAAAGATTTGGTAGATGTTTTCCAGAGAAATTGCTTAAGAATTGTTCTGGGTACCCGGATGACTGACCCTATGTTAAACAATAGGTTATACGAAATATGTGGTTTGATACCGCTCTCTAGGTCTATAATGAAAGAAAGGTTGAGGTGGTTAGGGCATGTTGTGCGGATGAAGGATGACAGAGTGAATGGCTTTTTTTAACAAAATAAACTTAGCCGTAATATTACCCAATATTTGTTAAACTCTGCGAAAATTACTGAGAACAGAACCGACGCAAATAACGGATTAGGAGCTGAAAAGTCGGAAAGTCTTTGGAAGATCTAAGAAACCAAAGCAAGGTCAGGTTTTAATAAAGCACTAGTTTTACACAATTCTAAAAACCAGCATTGTAGATATGTGCTACATAAACTTAGACCTCTAAAAAATTTCTTATATAATTTTTGTGGCTAGTAATTCAATATCAGTTGAAAAGAATTTTTTTCTCATTTTAACCTACATAAGGCAAAGCGCCTATTATACAATTTCACACAGCGGCAAAAAAAAAAAAATCATAGTGGGCATAGGAGTGATGGTGAGTGATCACCTGGATTCAGAAATTGAGCTTGATCCAGTTCAAAATGTGAAAAAACAAGGCTCTAGAATTGAGGCCGGATTTAAAGCTTTTACACTCCTTGGCCCAAGCGTTGTTGCCGCTCCAGTTTTGCGAGATTTTCGGGGAAATCCCAAAAATTCGAGGAATTTCTGTGCTGTTTTAAGATCGCTATTCCGTGAATAGGTAGCGTGGCACCCGAGCGAACCTGGCGTTTTGACGATGGATCGCATCAGTCCAGATTTAGTTAAGAAATTAACTTAAAAAAACAAGTTTTTTTTAACTGAAAGTAAGGAGCGAAATTAAAACTTAAAACGAACAGAAATTATTCCGTATATGAAAGGGGCTGTCCCCTCCTCAACGCCTCGCTCTTCACGCTAAAGTTTTTTAGCGTGAAAAAAAACTGGAACTACAAATATATGTGCCTCATATATTGAGGTATACCTGTGTAAGCATACCTATCAAAATATATGCGCCTCAAAAAATTTGGCTGATTTTAGAAAAAAGGGGGACTCCCTAAAAATTATAGAACCTTAATGAAAATCACACCATCATTCAGCTTTTAAGAGAACCCTGCTGTAGAGGTTTCAAGCTCCTATCTACAAAAATGTGGAATTTTAAATTTTTTGCCAGAAGAAAGACCACGAATGCATGTTTTTTTTTTTTTTTTTTTTTTTCCCAGGGGTGGTCGTATTGACCCAGCGGTCCTAAAATATCGTGGGAGGGCTCATTGGAACGGAATTTGAAAGTTCTAGTTTCCTTTTTAAGTGACCAAAAAAATGGAGGGCAGCTCGGCCCTCTCCCACGCTCTTTTTTTCCTCAAAGTCACCCGATCAAAATTTTGAGATAGCCATTTTGTTCAGCATGGTCAAAAATATGATAACTATGTCTTTTAGGATGACTTAATTCCCCGACGTCCCCAGGGTGAGGGCTGAAAGATATGAACCTTACCTAATGTTAACAGTTGGTATTGGTTATTGGGAGGTATACAGACGTTTTCATGGGGGATTTTTTCTGCTAGGGGGGTCGGGGATTATATAGGAGGATCTTTCCACGAAGGAAATTATCATGGGGGAAGGCTCATTGCTATGAAGGGGGCGCCGGATTTCCCATCATTATTAAAAAAAAGATCAGAAATTAAATAAAAAAAACAAGTTTTTCAACTGAAAGTAAGGAGTAATATCAAGACTTTAAACGAACCAAAAATATTACGTATTTGATTGGGTTCACCCCCTTAGTCCATACCTCACTCTTTAAGCCAATATTTTTCAGTACTTTCATAAGAGCTATTTATTCTAATTAACGGCCTTTGTGATTAAGGGGTCATTTTTAAAGAACTGGAACAAAATTCAAACCTTAGCTTAAAAAGCAAGGTATTGACTAGGGGGCGAACCCCCTAATATACGTATTAAAAATCTATGAATATAGAAGTTCGTTGCGTAAGTGAATTCGTAAGTTACGTATAGTTAAGTAAAATTAAACAAGTTTCGAGAAAGCTATTTAACCAAATAAAAGTAAACTTAATATGCAAATTTTGTTTTAATTATTCATGTACGATGAGCCAAAATCAAAACCTGCATTAGTTCAAAAATGTTTAAAGATTAAATAAAAAAAAAAACAAGTTTTTTTAACTGAAAGTAAGGAATGACGTTAAAACTTAAAACGAACAAAAATTATTCCGTATATGAAAGGGGCTGTCCCCTCCTCAACGCCTCGCTCTTTTCGCTAAAGTTTGACTTTCTCACAACTCTATTTTTTAAGCAATAAAAAACTTTTCTAAAAAATTTTCTAAAAGCTTCCCAAGAATTAAACAAACTGTAATAAGCCTGTAAGAAGAGCAAACAGAAGGGTCTTTACCTCGTTTCGGAATACAAGAAGTTAGGCCCTCACAAAATGACTTTGCTACATAATTCTGAAACAAAGCAGCTTTACACGATAGGGAAAAAATTAAGAAAAGCTTGGGAGAGCTATGATTCAATTGCTCAGACATGATCCCATCAATACCTGCAGATTTACCTCATCTCAGAAGTCATAACCAGTTTTCAATATCAGAAGGTGAAACTGTAATATATCGATGGGGATTTAAATCACCAAAATAGGTTAATAATTTTGAATTAAATATGGTGTCTTAAGGAGGAGGGTCTGTTAAAAAAAACTTTAGAAAAATATTTGATCCGATCGTTCATTGAAACAACATCTTGAGAAGAGGTTGGAAAAGACACCAATTTAGACACGCAGTGCTGTTGTTTTGTTTTGCCATGGCCCTAGGGCGTTAGCGCAATAAAACTCAATTATATGCATCCATTTTCTTAAAATATAAAGATGTCTTTGCCTCTTAGCTTCAACAAATTCAAATGTAAGTTTGATACCAGGGATTCTAAAGTAGATCATCAGCTTGTAAATGAACCTCTGACATGAACGAGTTATTTGTAAAAAATGTGAATCGTTTAAAAAAAAATATTCTTGTAGAAAACAAACAAGACAAATGAATAAAGAAAAACACCCTTTTTCACGCAGCAAATGTAAGGTCAGATACAGAGATAGATAGATAGTTTATTTTAGCCCACCATTAAAAGAAAAACGGGGCGTGGTAAAAAAAACGATAAAGTAAAAACAAAGAGTACAAAAAACCTTACTTCAAATATAAACGATTAGATTTTAATAACTTTTAATTACTTTACATTGTGTAAGCATAACAGAAGCAACGAAAAACAAATTGTTCTAAGTTTTTAAATTTTGCCAAACATTCATCCCTCAATATATTTAATAGCCATCTCTCATCGAACTTACACTTTTAATACACTTTATTTGTGAACTCATTCAATTCTATACACGCATGCATCACCTGGCCCACATTCCGATCTATGCTTCCACGGATCAGACTAAGACAAGGAAAATCTTACTTATAGTTCAATCATACACTTAATGAGTTTAAAAGAAGGCTTATTTGGCTAAGTCAGTACTTAAATATTTTGTTTCATCTTTGAACAGCCTAAAGTTGGTAAAATAGGCACACCTGAGACTAAGGAGCCAAGTCTATTAGGCTTAGCTCATTTGTTCATCTGTGAGTCTAAGCTGATTCAGTCCAGAATATTGCAAACAAGTCCAGTAAACGTCCGTTAGTTAATCCAAAAATCTGGATCATCCCTTTTTTCTATGACTATCTACGTTAGTTCTGCCCTAAGTTGAATGAATAGATGATAGGTCATCTATCTACAAGTGAAATGACAATCTTTTTTACACAATCCTGAAAAAGGCTCATACAAGATTTCCCCTCCAAATTCCCATGTCTTGATTGCAAGTTGATTTTGATTCAAGTTGGTATTCGAGTCTCTCATAAATCATTCTTGCCTGCAATATGTCCATGGTTGGCTTAGAAACTTTCTAAAATGCATTAAAATACCAGGGACTTGAAACCCAATTTTACTGAATCAGTAAAAAGAATATTTTACATTATTTTGTAAACTTAGTACTTTTCAAGACAAATTTTTTGCAAAGCAAAAGCACAACTTTAATGCTGTTCATGTCAGCTCTAAAAACTGCTCAGCAGCAATTGTAAAACGTAGAGGCTCCTGATGTGACGCCCTGCTACAGCTTCAGCTTACAGCAACACTGTTACAGCTTACAGTAACTTTTTTGGACACCAAATAAATAGTCACCAGCAGGCTTCAGTTGGTGCAATGCAGCGTCCTTCGACATAGGTTACTGCTTCATTGTAAACCAAGCAACGATTATTTTTGAAAATCCTTATTGAAGCGTAATCATGACTTTTGTTGATTTATTCTTATAAATATTTTGTCAGACCAATACTGCATTTCTTTTTACAGCAACGAAAGTTCAAGTGTGTCTCACTGTTTCAATATTTTGTTGAATTTCGCCCTGAATATCTCTTACGAATGGTAATATCAGTTGGAGATTATTTGATGAGCTTTGGCTAGAATCGGTAGAATAGGTTGAGCCATGAGCCAAAATCAAATCCTTCATTAATTTAATTACATGCAGAAATAAAAAAAACAGTTTTTTAACTGAAAGTAAGGTGGGGCATTAAAACTTAAAGCGAACAGAAATTATTCCGTGTATGAAATTGGCTGTCCCCTCCTCAAAACCTCGCTCTTTACATTAAAGTTTGACTCTTTCTCACCACTTTTTTTTAAACAATAAGAAACTTTAGCGTAAAGAGCGAGGAGTTGACGAGGGGACGACCCCTGTCATATACGGAATAATTTCTGTTTGTTTTAAGTTTTAATGTTCCTCCTTACTTTCAGTAAAAAAAAAAAAAATTTAATATGGCTAGGGGCGTGATGCTTCCAGTAAGTGCATATTCATGTCCAATTATCAGGATTTTTAAGCCAGTCCTAGATGTCACTTAAAAGAATGAATTATTTTTTCTTTTAGGTGAAACAAGTGAAGCAAACGAGAACCTGATGGAGTCTGCTCGTGACGCCCGGGGTAATTCCTATTGTCCTTATAGTAAGGAAAAAGTCAGAGAAACTCTATTAACAGTGGATGGTGAAACCATTACAGAATGCAGTGTGGAAAATAGAAGACCGTCTTTAAAGACCTGCGCTTTGCAAGTAGCTTTTATGAAGGTTCGTTTTTTGCTTATTTTACTGCTTTTAGGGAAAATGTGTATGAAAGGAGCTACTCCCTCCTCAACACCTCGTTCTTCACTGTACAGAATTGTACTACCTTTAAAAAGTAGAGCTGGGACAAAGAGTCAAACTTTAGCGTTAAAGAGCGAGGTGTCGAGGTGGAGGTAGTTTCTTTTTTATATGGAATAATTTCCATTTTCTAAGTTTAAATCAACGCGGTTTTCGCCGAAATTATTTGGATGAATAAAATAATTTGAAATTACTGAAAAAAATATAAGTGTTTTTACTTTTATAACTTTAATAAATAAAATAATGTTAACATTTTGATTAGTAAGTATCAGTATATGTATATTAAACTTATAATGCACATTCATTTGTATTTTTTTCAGTAAAGTGCAAATGATGTTCTCGCCTTGGGAAGACATAGGGGTTTTGAGCCCTATTCATGTTGATTTTTGCTCGTTTTGAGTTTGATTCGGTATTTTAGTGTAATTTTTGTTTGTTTTTGGTTTCATTTATTTATCGATGCTGATTTCTGGTAGTTTCACGCTTGGTAGATTATTTGATTTTATTTTTGCTCATTTTTGGTTTAAAGCAGTTCTTTACTTTCTGTAAGATACTTATTTTGCGGAAAATTTTTTTTTTAATTAAATTCTGTTTGTTTTATATTGAAATAGCCTTTTCTGTGAAAAAGAAAATGATACTTTACATATTTTAATTTTTTAAGACTTTATAGTTTATAGTTTGACTTTATAGACTTTATAGTTTGGCCTGCTATTTCTGTTCTGGAGAAAATTTTTCAACAATTTTTAACAACATACACCATTTTAAAAATCCGGACACAAATAGCAGTGATTAATTTAGTTTCATATGTTCTCTAGTTGACTTGAAATAGAAAGCTTGATACCATTCGCAAGAAAATCTATTTACTTTCTTTGATAGCTTGGATACACTTACCCTATTTTGATTTGGCTAAATTTTAAGAGCAGAAGTAGCCCCGAAAGTTTGAACATAATACCCTCAGTTGTTCTTGGGATACTGTTGAGATGCCTTATTCTGAATTCGCATTAAAACAGTGGGTTTTGTATTTAATCTAAAGGCAACATTTAGTTTTTAAACATAATGGGCAAATGGGAGGGTGGGTGTGTTAGAGGGATTTTCGACTATTCTAAAGGACACTAGCACTTTCAATTTCCAATCGAATGAGCCCTTTTTGAGTTTCCATGACAACAACTTCCCATAAACACTTTATATGTCCCAGGACATAAATTACAATCCTTGCCCTGGAGGCTGTGAGGGGGTTGTCATCCTCAAAGATTTGATTTCCAGAACTTTTCAACTACGATGAACAAAATGGCTATCTCAAAATTTGGATTTCCCTTGCTTTTGAACCCATTTGAGCTAAAACTTTTTTCTGAGGCACAAAATAAGAAAAAAACACTAACTTTTGACAACAGGATGTTATCCTCCTGAAAAAACGTGCTGGAAGTCCAGAATTTTCTTTTTAATGATGCTCCTTCACATTCTTAACACATGTTTCTTTGGATGCACTGCCCTTATTAAAAAAAAAGCCTGGGGAGAATGACGGGAGATCTGAAGACACACAAAAAAAATGAAATTTCCCGTCTTGATTTTAAAATGTTTCAGGAGAGAAAATGTTAATCAGAAAATTTTATTCATGTGGAACATTTTCTACCCCCCCCCCCCTATGCTAGTAAAGTCAAGAATATGCTCTCTAAATTTATGCTCAAGATCCACCCACAACAAGACGGCAGTTATCATACCGTTTGATTTCATTTTAAATAATACAACCGTTTAACATAAATACACTTGTAAATTTATTCAAAGTAGTTTTAAAATTGTATTCACTTACTCATAATAGAAGTATCATGTATATTACTTTTGCATAGCTTTATTAAGATCATGCCACTCATATTAGAATGTTCGAAAGTCCATTAATGTCTAATTTTAATATTGTCTTGCTATACGGTCAGAATTAGGGGAATTTGAGATGAAGTACCCTAGAAAAAGAAGAAAGAGGCTCGGCGGTACGTTATATAGGACTAAATAAAGATGAAGAGACAAAACGTCGGAAAAGATCTTATTGTAATTAGTAAAATACGTATATTCATAACAGATGAACTAAAGATTCCTTTGAAATACACTATAATAAGAATTGGGAACCATCTATAGAGAATGTAAGTTACATACTTTATTTTAAAGCCAATTAAATTACAATTTCAGTCTCATATTTGTAGTTAGTCACTTCAAAACCTTTAAATACCAGCTGTGTTGAGCACCAAACAGGATTCGTGAAGCATTAATCTTGTTAAATTAGCCGTTTAATCAACAGGGTCAGGAACCCTTGATCCAATAAATATCTATTCTTAAGCTTCAAAAAAAAAAATATAAGCTAAAACTTAAAAAATGTATATAAAACTGAAATTAAATAAACTAAAATATATACTATACAGTTACTTACATTTACAATTTGTAGCTACCTTCATCAAACCACGAAAGTAACTGGAAAGTAACCACGAAAGTAACTGGACATAATTTGATGCGAAGATTTTGATGCTGCTATTCTTTTAGGTTTGTTGCTTGAACTAATATATATATATTTGTGGTTCCTTTGTTTCATAGTTCAATGATATATCTACTTCATTTGTTCTTTTTTTTAATTTTTAATCCAGCTACTTTCGTAGTTTGATGAAGGTAGCTGCAAATTGTAAATGTAGGTAATTATATGTTTGATGTTAGTTTATTTTAGTTATATGTATATTTTTTAGGTATAGATATTTTCAGAGACCACACTACCTTTCCATGACGATAAAACAAAAGTTCAAAATAAGGATAAAATCCTTTTTAATAGACATTGTTTATAGACATTCATTTTTAGGCGGTATCATCAAACAAGTACAAATTCAAGGCAGCCGCAATTTGTGCAGAGATGGAAGAAGAATATTTCTTAACACCGTGTGGATCATGTAGGCAGTTTTTGATTGAATTTTGCAGTGATATTCCTTTGTTTATGTGTAAACCTGACTTAGAACCACATTCATATATTGAAACTACAAGTTCTGCCCTATTACCCCAAGTTTTTGGGAGGCTTTAAACATTGACTATATCGAGTAATTTCTGTATGTTTTGAGTTGAATATCAGTTTTATTTTAGTACATTACAAGTTCATTATTGTTTAATGTCCTTTTTTTTAATTCATTTCTGTAAAAATGAGAAATCAAAAATAAAAACAAAAGAAAAAAGAAAGGCTGTTTTATGTTTAATTTACAAACTCATAATGTCTCTTTTCAAAGGTTTAACTTAAAAAAACCTCTTATCCCTCCCTCCCCCTCTGTGTTCGTGACTGACTGCTTGACAGACGAATTCTAAATTCATATAATTTCTATGCGTTTCAGGAATTCAGGTTTCATTTTTTTGAACATCTATTTTTTGCCCGTTTAGCTTCCAATTATTAACTCAAACGGGCATTTATTATTTTCAATATTATCTCATTATTCATTTTAATTTTTGCTCATTTTTGGTTAACAGTATAGGTAGTAATTGTGCAGTATTTTGAATGGAACTTTAGTGCTTATTAGCCTGATCAAACTAGATTGATATTATAAAACACAATCGTATTAATTTGAGAGCTTCATTAATGTATTTATTTTTCAATGTAATAATGGTAAAAGAGAAATCGCTGAAAATGTATATTGCTTTCATTAAAGTAGAAATGGCACTCGCACTGCAATGGGGTTTCATAGGGGACGACTTACTGGTTCATATTTTAGTAAGCTGTTGCCGATATACCCTTTTGATAACCTCTCATGATCCCCTGGAAGTTTCAGCTTGATACGGTAAGCTGTTCCAAAGATATTGCTGATAGGCGTTTTGGACAATCTGTATGCACGTGGTATATTTTGATTTAGTCCAACTTTCCCCTCAACGCTTCCTCAAATTTTCATTTCAATTCTCTCAGCCTCAAAAGTACTCGCTTCAGAAGCAGTAGTTGTAGTGGTAGTAGTAGTGCAGTTGCAGTTGCAATACATTTATGTTGCCCTTTGGCCAGTTGAGCATCCTCCATGATTTCCTGGAAATCAACTTTCCACTCAACACTTCCTTAAAATTTCAGTTCAATGCTCTTAGCCTTAGTAGTACTCGTTTCAAAAGCAGTGGTTCTTGTATTAGTGGTAGTGTAGTAGTTGAAGTAGTAGTAGCGTGCAAATATTACCTTTTCCTGGAAGTTCCGAATTAACGCACACAGTCATTTCTAAGTTACGCTCTTTTAACAACCCACATGTACGTAACATGTTGGCTAGTTGAACATCCCCTCAAGATCCCTGGGAAGTTTCATGTTGATGCGGTAAGCCGTTCTAAAAACATTGCAGATACGCCCTATTGACAGTATTTGCCCATACTATGTTTTGACTTAGTTCCACTTTCCCCTCAGCATTTCTTCGAACGTTTATTTCAATATCTTCAGCCTTGGTAGTCCTCGCTACAGGAATAGTAGTTTTAGTGGTTGTAGTACTTGTGATAGCAATAGTAGTTTTTCTACTTGTAGTAGTAGTATTGTTCAAATATTGCCTTTTCGGTTAATTAATCACTCCCTTATCATATCCTGAAAGTTCCGAAATAATACACTCAGTCATTCCTGAGTTACGTCATTTTGACAACCCGTATTCCAATAACGTGTTTTGATTTAGTTCAACACTCCCCTTAACATTCTCTGAAAAGCTCAACTATACGCCCTTCATCTTTTTGGAAAGTAAAGGTCAAAAATGTCTGCCTTTCCCTTATATGAAACATATGCTATATGTAAACAATGGACAAATTGCCTAACTCAAAGCCCCTGCCTTGAGGGCTTGGGTGGGATTGACATCCCCAAAGACATAATTACTGGACCATTCAATTATGTTGAACAAAATTAATATCTGAAAATTTTGAACGATTGTGTTTTGGGAAATGATGGATATGGGGGGGGGGAGGCTAGTTACCCTCCAATCACTTTTGACTGTTAAAAAGGGCACTAGAATTTTCAGTTTCCAATCCAATAAGCCTCTTTTGAATTTTTCAAAACTTCTTCTATATGAAGTGCCTTAATAATCCCCCCCCCCCCTCTAAAAAAATGTGCCTTCTTCGCTCTTTACTTAGGCAGTGCTATTGTGCAGTCTACGGTTTTTCTACACCGCGGTCGGCAATTAGTGCTTCTAGGGGGTTTGTTTCTCACAGACATATAGTTTCAGTAGCCATCTCGGAAGATATTTTATTGTTTAGGTTACGTGTAGTCCCATTTCAATATTTGAGTGAAATTCTTATTTGTAATGTCATGTTAATCTTATTCTTTTAATACTAAGCTTAACGTTGAAGTGCGTAGAAGTCATTGTAACGTTAGAACTTATATAATCTCACTGTTAACGTAGAAGTCCAAGGAACAAGCAAGTCACATCCATTCTGTCAAAATTGGACTAAATTAAAGTTAATAACTTCTGTTAATACATCATCAGTAGGATAAAGTTTCCATCGCATACACCACTATATCCTTATTCTTTATGTGTAATTCCGATTTTGTATTCTTTTGTGTGATTCTGCAAAAGTGGAAGATGTTGTGCTAAGACCAGTTCATTAGGATTAGTTTTGGCTTTCACCTTGGACTAAAGAACTTAGCTAAAATAAATTGAATTTATAGGTTGTTTTTCTTTAGATTGAGTGCAGTAGGCTCTCTCTCTCTCTTTCTGTATCTCTTTTTGAAAGTATACAAATAGGTATTCTTCAAAATCTATGGGAGGGGGTTTTCTTTTTCGATAAAAATATCATAAGAGAAATTTCTCGAAATATAGGGAGTGAAGTGAAAAAGTTCTAGAGGGGGGGGAGGGCAACTTTTCTCCATCGAAATTGACACCCATATTCTAACTATGCCCGGTTCATTCCGATGTTAGAAAATGGAGTTGCTACTCTTCTAATCCTCGCATTTTTTAGAGTAATTATTTGAAAACACGGATGAATATGCTATTTTTGTATCTTCGCCTTAAACGCCTTTACAGTCCTTGAAACTAATTGTACATTGAAAGTTTTAATCTTTACTCTTCGCTTTTTTATGTCTTTTAGCTTTAGTTTGGTTTGACTGATTGTAATTTTAAATTGTTTGTTATTCGAAAATAAATATTTACTCGAACGTTTCTCTACTATGCCCCAGGGTTCTAATATCAATGGTAATAGCAGGTAGTTTTTCGAGCGGGTACTTTCAATGCTTTACTATTTCTCCCGTAATCTTTTACGCTTTATTATAATCTGCCTTTTTTTTTTGTTTTTGCATCCCTCCTCCCCCCTAGATAATTCAAAAGGTCCATTCCTGGTGTGGAGGAATCATAAGAAAGTAGGATAATATTTATTCAGGTGAAATATTTATGTTTTCAAGTACATTGTACGTCCATGCCTATAACATTCTATACCCCCGCAAGGCTTTGTAGCCTAGAATGGAGGGAGAAATATAAAAAATTAAACAAACCACATACTAACAAAGAAAATGACAGGCTGCCCCATCCAGTGACTACTCACCGAAGACAAAGGTGAAGCAGAATGTCAGGCACAAAAAACAAGAGAACAATTCCAACCTGGCCCAGAGACATCAACCGTACGTTGGCATAAAGGAATAAAAAAGACTAGAAAATAAATTATGCAGTCAGGGGATTGAAACCTGAGTGATGGACTGCATGAAAATCGAATGTTACCAGAATTACGAAGATAGTTAGTAGAACCACAATAGATGGAATAGTTCTGAGGGGCACAGGAACTCAAAATTATGAGGGCCACAGCTGAAAAATGATTAATATTTTGGTTGTCGTATTAAACGCTGATAGCCCGCTGGAGTGGACTATTGGTAGCTTTGGAATTCCCACCCGATGCTAATTTTACTTAATTTAAAACATAGCTTTTAATGACACTTTTGACCGTCTTGGGGATAAACTGAGTTGAAAATGATATAATACTTATAAACCGCGTAGAGAAAGACAAATTAATAAGCAAAATCACAAGTTGCTTTCGTGCGACAAATTTGACGCAGAAATCCAAGCGAAGGAGGCGAAATACCAGTTTGTGGACGATTGGGATATATAAATGTCAAAGAGCGGCTCAAAATATGTTCCTTCAAAAACGTGAGTGCTCTTGGAGATTACATCTTAGTTATTCCATTAACAGCTGAGAATCTAAGCGAACTGAAATTAATAAAAAAAACTAGTTTTTCTATAAAAGAAGATTTCTAATGAATAATTAAGAGCTAAGTTAAGCAAATGATGCTTCAAACCGAAAACGATCATATATCATCATCAATAAATAAATGAAACCCAAAACGAACAGAAATAATCATAAACACCCAAGTTAAACTTTAAATAAACAGAGGAGCACTCTACCTTAAACAAATTCCCTCTTGTAACCTTTATAAACTAAAATTGAGATTTTCAGGGATGATTATCAACGTATATTAGGGTACCCAGCAGATAAAAATGTTGATTCACATTTAACTTTTTCTTTTCAATAATCTTGGTAGTTATAATACTTTTTTTATGTTACGAGAAGTAACAACACATGGCTCGGGATAAAAATTGTTTTCAGTAAAGTCCAAATTAAGTTTTGGTCTTTGGAAGTCATAAAGGCATTAGCCCTACTCCTTTTTGTGTTAGTTTCAACTCGTTTTAACTTTGACTTGGTTATTTATTGTAATTTCTGTTCGTTTTAATTCCCATTTAGCTATCAATAGTGATTTATGGCCGATTTATGCCATAATTATTTATTATTTTTTACTTTATTTCAGCTCACCTTTGGTTTACTGTGACTCATGGCCGTACCCAGAGGGGGGGCCAGGGGGGTTTGAACCCCCACGAAATATTTGTCTGACTCGTAAAAACATAACAAAAATGGATATAAGCAAATTTTGTATGCGTTTTTCTAGTTTTTTTTCGTGTAACGTTTTTTTGGAGTAAAACCCTCCGAAAAAAAAACCTGGGCACGGCCTTGCTGTGACTGTTTAATTCTTCCGTCTGTTCCTTTTTGTTCACATTAATGTTATCTGTTTCACAAATGAATTTTTCAATCTTGGTCATTTCAACTCATTTTAAATTGAAATATGAACCGTTTTGCGTGTCAGAACGTTCAGTGCTATTCTTTTACTTCTAAGATTTTTCTTATCTTAAGAGAACGATAAGTATTCCCGTCAAAATCCCAAGACTAGATCTTAGCAATGCAATGTTTAAACAGAAAAAAGATGGTTCATCTAGAATTTAAAAAATAGTAACAAACAAACAAAATATCTACATTTATATTTCCGTTGTTAAGATGAAAATGTAGCATATGCTGTTATGAATAAGTTTCTTATTCATTTTGCATTCTCAGTAAATTTCACAATTTCATTTTGTAGCTTAACAGAAATACAAGCCTTAGAAACTATTCATCTGAATGACATTAGCTGAATATATTGAGCTTCGTGTTAGTAGATTGCTAAGTTATACTTCTACGAGACGTATCGGAATTTCCATGCTATTCTACGAGACGAATAGGAATTACCATGCTATTTGCACAGACGTATAGGAATTACCATGCTATTTGCTTGAAGCTATAGGAAAAACATTTCCAGAGCATGTACTTATGGATTTGGGTGGATTATGTTCCTTCCCATGTTATTTGGGGACGCTATGTTCCTTCCAATGCTATTTGGGGACACTATTATTATTATTATTATTTATTTATAACCCGTCATTACAAAAACACAAGACAGAGTACAATAAAGATAAAGAAAAATAAAAAAGAAAAAAAAAGGGACAAATAATACATCAACGGATACAAACGATAAACACACTAAACTGACAAGAAATAAGAAACAATTCTACACTTGACTACTGCTTGAGTAAACTATGCCAGGGGTGGTTACCAATTTACTGTTAAAACGGGAGATCTGATTTTCAATTATGAGAGTGGGATCTGCCAGTTTATACCTATTAATGAGGTATGTGTTACGTGTCCAGGGGGGGGAGTCTTAAAAGGTACTTAGCATATTTAAAAAATATTGCTCGAAGTTTCTGTTTAGTGGTGCATGGAAATGTTCGCCAAAAAGGGCTCAGGTATAAAAAATGGGGCAATGCTAGTGCAGTATACAGCCGAGCAAGGATAAACCGGTTGAAGCTGAACTTCGTTGCAATCGATCTGCTGTATGCAAAACCGGTACGCTTTTCGAGATGTTGAATTAATAGCTGTCGTGTGTGTCTCAGCGTTTTACCAATCGGTAGTCCAAGATAACTGATGTGATCTGCTGGCTTAATACTTGTCTGTCCAAGGTCTATGGTAGGTGGGACTTGGTTTTCGGGCCAATTAAACAGTAATACCTCTGATTTTGCAGCGTTAAATTCTAGGCCTATCGCAGCATATTGCTTATGAAAAATAGCAAAATTGCATTCGATGCCACCAATATTCCGGCTCATATTTAAAATATCGTCAGCATAACAAAGAAGAGAAAGGTCAATACCATCCAGAACACATGTTATTTGGTAATTTTCCTGTGCTGGAAGAACACTGTTATTAAAAGCCGGGGCAGAAGTAGGAGCACCTTGCCGGGTGCCTTTTCGTACTGGGACGGTTGGGTAAATTTCACTTATATTCTTCTCGGGCGAAACAACTTTTATTTGTGCCTGGAGGTTTTCATACATGTCCTTTAATGGCATTGTGACATCTCGTTGGACGCCTCTCTTTCCCATTTCTAGAATAATTTGGTTGTGGATAAGGGAATCAAACGCACGCTTGACATCATGAATACCAATCGCGACCGACTCGCCTGAGCTTTCAGCGTCAATAAGGACAGAAGCCACGACGCTTAGCGCATGGCCACAACCAAGACCAGGTTGAAAGCCAAATTGGGAGGGTGGTGCATAACAATTCTCATTTATTTCTTTAATTATAAGTAGCTCAAAAATTTTGCAAAAAGTTGTTGATATCGTAATGGGTCGAAAAGACGTACAATCTTCCAGGGGTTTCCCCTTTTTTGGCACAGGGGTTAGGGACCCTATGCAAAAATTACTGGGAACGACACCTTGCACAAAAATCATCTGAAAAAGCAGGGCAAGGTGCTGAATGAGCATTGAAGATGGGTTTTTAAATGAAGAGCAGAAATTCCATCAGCACCACGTGACTTTTTCTTTTTAATGCGACGGAGCACGTTCTGAACCTCGGATACCGACACAGTAACGTCAGAACGGTCGGTGCTTGATAGGAAATTATGCAGCTCTGCCTTGTATTTTGCGCTAAGAGTCGGACAAGGGGATTTAAATTCTTGTTCGTAATAAGTTCTCCAAGATTCAAGGGAAATTGAAGATGCAGCAAAATTCGGCTTTCTTTCGGAAAGAGTCTTCCATATAAGGTCAGGATTTCGTAGAGCATCTTCAGAAGACTTAGCAATTACATTAGACCGGTGGAGAGCCAATTGTTTTCCAAACTTTCTTTTTGTAAGTAGTCTAACGGCATTTAAAACCCCCATTCTCGGCCGTCCACACTCCTTCCAAACAGAAAGCCATAATTTTGCCTGGTTGCATGCATTAACTAGGCCAGCATTTTGCGACCAACCTGAAACGTGCGTACCGGTCTTAATTTTCTTTATGTGAACAGCAGCTTCCTCAGCTGAGCGAAGAGCGTGTGTAATTTGGGCAGCATATATATCAAGTTCAAGTCGGGCCTCTTTCGGTTCAATTTGTCGTGACTGGATCAGAAGGTTAAATGGGGTTTTAATTTTAGCTAAAATTTCATCCGAAACTTGCGTGTAAACCGACGTATTAACATTATTCCAATCCCGTATTTGTGTCCATTTTTTTGTAGTTTTTGCTGCGTTATTTTGGTGTGGATGCTCAGATTGTGTAGCGGGAGGTGTGATTTGCAGTTCTATTGAAAAATGGTCAGAAGTAAAAGTGGTGCCAGACATCCGTACTGAAGTAGGGAGTAGGTCTTTAGAGCAAATAACATGGTCTAAATTAGAAGTACTTCCTGTGTTGTGTATGTATGTAAAATTTTGTCTTTTTTCTAAAACGGTAAATGTATCATCTAGGAGACCATGTACCATACTTTCACGATCACCAGTAAAAAGCACGTTAGTTTTAGTAAATTCAGCACTCATAGGACAGTTAAAATCACCTAATATTACACAAGGCAATCTTTCTAATCGGATTTTGCTAAGACATTCAGCTAATTTACGTAAACTTTGCGAAAATTCGGAATGAGATGCGTCATCACGATAGTCGGTTGGCATGTATACGTTCACAACAACAAAATTACACACTTGAACCGCTAGAATGTTTTGCGTTGAAAAAAACAACTTTGATTCCTGTTTAACTCAAACCTGATGAAAGATATGCTCTCCTGTAGTAATTTAAGGATAGAATAATATCTGCTAATTTCTAAAAAAAAAAAATTCAATTACTTCAAATTCCCCTTTCATCAGTTGCAATTAATTCACAAGAATGTCATTATGAGTGGAAACTCCTGTTTTTATTTTATATTTTTTTTTTTGCTGTGCGTATTCATTCCTTTTGACCTCAATCATTTCCTTCCTAATGAAAGGTCCAATCCCAAACTTGAAATTCTAGTTTTTTCATTCTCACTACCATAACTTATTCTACCTTTGTCACCATAGTATTAACAACTGAAATATCCTCATCAGAGTCCACTGATAATGATAGGAATTTATTGCTATTATCAAGTAACAAGAACTTGTTATTGTCAGATATATTGTAACTATTGATCTAACTATACTAAATCGTTCATAAGGGTCACACTCATTGAAAAAACGTAATTTGGCCCCAGACAACTGACGTTTACACTTTGAGGCTCACTATTGAACCGTTCTTTGAATTTGACTCCCCGTGAAATCGAGAAATTTCTAAATAACAACATGAGTAGATTGCTAAGTTATACTTCTACGAGACGTATAGGAATTTCCCTGCTATTCTACGAGACGCATAGGAATTACCATGCTATTTGCACACGCGTATAGGAATTACCATGCTATTTGCTTGAAGCTATAGGAAAAACATTTCCAGAGCATGTACTTATGGATTTGGGTGGATTATGTTCCTTCCCATGCTATTTGGGGACGCTATGTTCCTTCCAATGCTATTTGGGGACACTATGTTCCTTCCTATGCTATTCTAAGGGTTTATGTTCCCTCCCATGCTATTCCAGGAGCTTATGTTCCTTCCCATACTATTCTAAGGGTTTATGTTCCTTCCTATGCTATTCTAAGGGATTATGTTCCTTCCTATGCTATTATAAGGGTTTATGTTCCCTCCCATGCTATTCTATAGCACTATGTTCCTTCCTATGTTATTCTAAGGGTTTATGTTCCTTCCTAGGCTATTATAAGGGCTTACGTTCCCCCCATGCTGTTGTATAGCACTACGTTCCTTCCTATGCTATTCTAAGGGCTTATATTCCCTCCCATGCTATTCTATAGCGCTATGTTCCTTCCAATGTTATCTTATGGAACCTCTACACGTGATTAAAAACACGTTTTGAAACTACATGCTATTTGCTTGCCTCTCCTTGGTACCTTTCCAAACGAGCGGGGTCTCCCAACTGGTTCCTAAACATTGCAAAAAAAGCGAGCAGTATGAGCGGGGATTCCCCTTGCAAAAAGTGATATATTTTTTTTTTGGACAATTGCCTTAACTCGAGGGTAGTTTGATTAAGAATGTAACATGTCTAGAATTGATGCCAATATGCTATTGAATCATTTACCAAAAAATTCACTCTATTTACAAAAAAATGGTTCAGCATTTACGAATTGAATTCTATGAACGACATTAATTAATGTTTGAATAATAGGAGCATGAATGATTCTATTTAGTGACTGGATCGTATGAAGGTAGAGAAAAAAAGGGATAAGGAATTCGCAAATTGGACTATACA
The DNA here is from genome assembly GCF_049724085.1 of Artemia sp. Qi Xiang Cuo. Classification (NCBI taxonomy): domain Eukaryota; kingdom Metazoa; phylum Arthropoda; class Branchiopoda; order Anostraca; family Artemiidae; genus Artemia; species Artemia sp. Qi Xiang Cuo. The sequence continues at coordinate 50,299,565 of NC_142813.1, read as the reverse complement.
AACGATCTTATTTGAATAATAGGGAAAAAACAGAGCTAGATAGTATTTGCGAATTGGATTGTATGAAGGTGGAGAAAAAAAGGATTAAACTGATTAGCAGTTAAGGTAACCCCGAAGGGGCTTGTTAATTCATACCTTATTTATTATAAATTTGGAACAACATAAATCTATGAAAATGGTTAATGATGATAGAATGCCATTGTGAGTTGACCTAGCTCTACCTCTCCGATGTGTTCTGTATAATACACAAGTGGTGTTTGAACCGTGTTGTCAGTTTAAAATAGAGTCTAACGTTATAGTATACTAAAAGTTGATGCTAAGAGAGATGTAGATGGCAAGAAAAGAATTTTAATAATGAAATTCAGAACAGACCATAGACATCCTTGCAAATCAAGTAGTAAGGTGTGTGTGAGTACGAACCATCAAGGATCATAAGCACCAACGACCCTAACCAGCAGAGACATCAACCCTCTAAAGGTCCCCTATCCCCAAACTCGAAGGGTGCCCCCCTCCCCTCCAATTTTTTGGGCGCCCCTCCCCTCCCCCTTTTTTTGGATTTTATTGTTTTTAACATGATATATTTTTTGCAACTTTTTTTTTTACATATCTTCGAATGAGATGAACCATACTTAAATTCAGTAGTGTTTTGTCGTGGTTTACCTTGTCACAGTTACATTCTTGTCGTGGTAAAAAAAATTATTCACTCTGATACTTAGCATGTGTCAATTTTATCCTATGAATCAGAGAAAAGGATGTTGATATAGAATTTAGTAACTCTGATACTTAGATTTTGTCAATTTTATCCGACATATCCGATAAAGGATCTTGTTAAAGCATTTATTCATTCTGAAATTTAGATTTTGTCAATTTTATTTGATATATCTGACAAAGGATGTTGATAAAAAAAATTATTCACTCTGACACTTAGATTATGTCAATTTCATCCTATTTATTCGAGAAAAGGATGTTGATATATAATTTAGTCACTCTGATACCTAGATTTTGTCAATTTTATATGACATATCTGATAAAGGATGTTGATAATAAATTTATTCGTTCTGAAATTTAGGTTTTGTCAATTTTATTTGATGTATCTGACAAAGGATGTTGATAAAAAAATTATTCACTCTGACACTTAGATTATGTCAATTTTATCCTATGTATCCAAGAAAAGGATGTTGATATAGAATTTAGTCACTGATACTTAGATTTTGTCAATTTTATCCGACATATCCGATAAAGGATGTTGTTAAAGCATTTATTCATCTGAAATTTAGATTTTGTCAATTTTATTTGATGTATCTGACAAAGGATGTTGATAAAAAAAGTTATTCTCTCTGACACTTATATTTTATCAAGTTTGTTCGATGTATCTGGCAAAGGATAGTGTTAAAAAAAACTATTCACTCTGATACTTAGATTTTGTCAATTTTATCCGACATAACCGACAAAGGATGTTGATAATGAATTTATTCACTCTGATACTTAGATTTTGTCAATTTTATCCGATGTATCTGGCAAAGGATATTGATAAAAAAAAATTATTCACTCTAACACTTAGAATTTGTCAATTTTATCCTATGTATCCGAGAAAAGGATATTGATATAGAATTTAGTCACTCAGATACTTAGATTTTCTCAATTTTTTCCGACATATCCGATAAAGGATGTTTTTAAAGCATTTATTCATTCTGAAATATAGATTTTTGTCAATTTTATTTGATTTATCTGACAAAGGATGCTGATAAAAAAAAACTATTCACTCTGACACTTAGATTCTGTCAATTTATCCGATGTATCTGACAAAAGATGATGATAAAAAAAATTATTCCCTCTAACACTTAGATTTTGTCAGCTTTTTCCTATGTATCTGAGAAATCGATGTTGATATAAAATTTAATCACTCTTATACTTAGATTTTGTGAAGTTGCTGTATTGTCTGTCTAGGAAGCGACTTCGATCGATAATGAATGTTAATAAAGAATTTGTTCATTTTTTTCATATTTTCCTTAATTAAAATTCTGTATTGTGTATCCAAGAGGTGAATTCAAGAAAGAGTTTGTTACATACTTACTTACCTACTTACACTTTTTTCATAATTACATATAATTTTTTCAACAACGGATCTTGATAAAGAAATTATTCATTCTGATAGTATTTTCGTGTTTTTTGCAAGCCATTCGTACTGTACCTTAAACGCATTAAGATATTTCCTTCATAAAAAAAATTTTGTCCAACATATCCGACAAATAATGTTGATAAAGCATTTATTCAGTCTGATACTTAGATTTTGTCAATTTTATCCGATGTATCTGACCGATGATGTTGATAAGAATAATTATTCACTCTGACACTTATATTTTGTTAATTATATTTGATTTATCTGACAAAAGATGTTAGAAAAAAAAATTATTCACTCTGACACTTAGATTTTGTCAATTTTATCTGACATGTCAATTTTAACTGACATATCTGACAAATGATGTTGATAATGCATTTATTCACTCTGATACTTAGATTTTGTCAATTATATTCGATTTATCTGACAATAGATGTTGATATAAAAAATTTATTCACTCTGACGCTTCGATTTTTTCAATTTTATCCCATGTATTCGAGAACGGGTTGTTGATATACAATTTAATCAATCCGATACTTAGATTTTGTCAATTTTATCCCCTGTATTCGAGAAAGGGTTGATGATATAGAATTCAATCAAACTGATATCAAAAATGAACTTTGAAAAAGCAATAGAATGTAGCTGTGACAAGGTAAACCATAACAAAACACTACTGAAATATTCCCACTCTTTCATTTCAACGAATGATATCCAAAAATGAACTTTGAAACATCATGAGAATATAACAGTGATAAGGTGAACCACTACAAAACACTAGTGAAATATTCCAACTCTTGCATTTCAACGAAAGAAATTCCAAAATGAACTTTGAAAAATCAAGAGAATGTACCTGTGACAAGGTAAACCACGACAAAACAAAATGAACTTTGAAAACTCAAGAAAATGTAAGTGTGGTAAGATATAGGATATAAAAACGCTCTGTAAATATTTCAACTCTTGCATTTAAATGAAATAAATCCAAAATGAGCTTTGAAATATTAAGAGAATGTAACTGTGAAACGGTAAATCACAACAAACCACTACTGAATTTAAATATGTTTCATCTCATTCGAAGACATGTAAAAAAAGGTTGAAATAAAAATATATCATGTTAAAAAAAATAAAATCAAAAAAAAGAGGAGGGGAGGGGGGGGCAGGAAGTTGGAGGGGAGGGGGGCGCCCTTTGAGTTTGGGGATAGGGGACCTTTGGGGGGCTGATTTCTCTGCTGGTTAGGGTCGTTGGTGCTTATGATCCTTGATGGTTCGTACTCACATACACCTTACTAATTGATTTGCAAGGATTTCTAAGATTTGTTCTGAATTTCATTATTAAAATTCTTTTCTTGCCATCTACATCTCTCTTAGTATCACTTCTTAGTATACTATAACGTTAGACTCTATTTTAAACTGACAACACTGTTCAAACACCACTTGTGTTATACAGAACACATCGGAGAGGTAGAGCTAGGTCAACTCGCAATGTCATTCTATCATCATTAACCATTTTCATAGATTTATGTTGTTCCAAATTTATAATAAATAAGGTATGAATTAACAAGCCCCTTCGGGGTTACCTTAACTGCTAATCAGTTTAATCCTTTTTTCTCAACCTTCATACAATCCAATTCGCAAATACTATCTAGCTCTGTTTTTTCCCTATTATTCAAATAAGATCGTTCGTGTAGTCCAATTTGCGAATTCCTTATCCCTTTTTTCTCTATCTTCATACGATCCAATCACTAATTAGAATCATTCACGCTCCTATTATTCAAACATTGATTAATATCGTTCATAGAATTCAATTCGCAAATCCTGAACCTTTTTTTTGTAAATAGAGTTATTTTTTGGTAAATGATTCAACAGCATATTGGCATCAATTCTAGACATGTTACATTCTTAATCAAACTACTGTCGAGTTAAGGCAATTGTCCAAAAAAATATTTCGCTTTTTGCAAGGGAAATCCCCGCTCATACTGCTCGCTTTTTTTGCAATGTGTAGGAACCAGTGGGGAATCCCCGCTCGTTTGGAAAGGTACCAAGGAAAGGCAAGCAAATAGCATGTAGTTTCAAAATCTGTTTTTAATCACGTGTAGAGGTCCCAATAACATTGGAAGGAACATAGCGCTATAGAATAGCATGGGAGGGAACATAAACCCCTAGAATAGCATAGGAAGGAACATAGCGCTATAGAATAGCATGGGAGGGAACATAAACCTTTAGAATAGCATGGAAGGGAACATAGACCCTTAGAATAGCATAGGAAGGAACATAGCGCTATAGAATAGAATGGGAGGGAACATAAACCCTTAGAATAGCATGGAAGAGAACATAAGCCCTTAGAATAGCATAGGAAGGAACATAAACCCTTAGAATAGCATGGGAAGGAACATAAGCTCCTGGAATAGCATGGGAGGGAACATAAGCCCTTAGAATAGCATAGGAAGGAACATAGTGTCCCCAAATGGCATTGGACGGAACCTAGCGCCCCCAAATAGCATGGGAAGGAACATAATCCACCCAAATCCATAAGTACATGCTCTGGAAATGTTTTTTCTATAGCTTCAAGCAAATAGCATGGTAATTCCTATACGTCTGTGCAAATAGCATGGTAATTCCTATGCGTCTCATAGAATAGCATGGAAATTCCTATACGTCTCGTAGAAGTATAAATTAGCAATCTACTCATGTTGTTATTTAGAAATTTTTCGATTTCACGGAGAGTCGAATTCAAAGAGCGATTCAATAGTGAGCCCCAAAGTGTAAACGTTAGTTGTCTGGGGGCCAAATTACGTTTTGTTCAATGAGTGTAGCCCTTATGAACGATTTAGTTAGATCAATAGTTACAATATATCTGACAATAACAAGTTCTTGTTACTTGGTAATAGCAATAAATTCCTATCATTATCAGTGGACTCTGATGAGGATATTTCAGTTGTTAATCCTATGGTGACAAAGGTAGAATAAGTGATGGTTGTGAGCATGAAAAAACTATAATTTCAAGTTTGGGATTGGACCTTTCATTAGGAAGGAAACGATTAAGGTCCAAAGGAGTGAATACGCACAGCAAAAAAAAATAAAAATAAAAACAGGATTTTCTACTCATAATGACATTCTTGTGAATAAAATGCAACTGATGAAAGGGGAATTTGAAGTAATAGAATTTTTTTTTTTAGAAATTAGCAGATATTATTCTATCCTTAAATTACTACAGGAGAGAATATCTTTCATCAGGTTTAAGTTAAACAGGAAAGAAATATCGTGTCAATTGTCAGTGCCATTGTCGAATCAGAACAAGTTCTAAAAAAATCAATCGATAGGTATAAAACTTAAAGGTCAATAGAAGAAATGCCCTAGAGAGACCATGAACGGAGTGATCATTTGAGCGATGAACAATCGAGATAATACATAGTCATCATTTTAGACCACGGAGCTTAGGGGGTCAGAAGATACAACAGGGAGTCAAAGAAATATAAAGACAATTTTTTGTCACCATTGTTGGCCGTGTTTCCTATAGAGGACGTCGCATATAATGATATTTTCTATAGGGGATGCCACATGGAGTAATATTTCCTATATGGGACACCGCATATAAAGGTATCTTTTATAGGGAACGCCAAAGATGCAGTGCCGCCAGAGAAATTTATTGCCCAAATTTATTATTGAGCGCATTTGTCGTCGGACGTATTTCCTATAGACGTTTCCATACAAACGTATTTCCTATAGGTGTTGTCACACTAGCACTTACCTTAAACTACTCTTACAGAGAGGTTATCAAAGCTTTCTATCTAGAATCTATCCTTTCTCCACGCTTTTACTTAGAAGTGACGCCAAAACTATTTTCTCTTTGATTTAGCCCTAATCGTTATAACCTACTACCCCTGGGTAGACACAATCATTCCTGGGAAAAACGACAAAAAAGAGACGCAACAGGCATGCCACCTAAGCTAAAATATAATTTTTCTGGCTTCTAATAGATGACTACAAACCTCCAGTTCAAAGTTTTTTACCATGACAAATCGATCTCAGAATTTAATGTCTTGAATTTGTTTGTTTCGTCTCGACCAAGGTTAATATTTTTCGGTCCAAAATAGCAGAAAATGGCACTTTGTAAAGACTTGACTTGCTTCCTTGGTTAAAAAAGGCACTTGCTATTCAAATTTCTAGTGAAAAACAACCTCTTTAAATATTAACGAAACATTGGATAAATAGATATCACCCCACAAAAAATATATAGAAAAAACCTGTTACAACTAGAAACTCACTGTAGCACCAATCCACACTAGTCCAACACAGCTGCGTATGTTACTCATTTACCGCAATCAATTCAAAGCACCATTCTTTACGTTCTTCCAAGAATTCCCAATTTCCTTTAAATTCTTCCTTATGACCTCTTCCCACATCATTCCGTGACAAACTGCTTTTCACTGGACCCCATTTTGATAGACAAAGAGCTATTTTTGGCAATCTGTCATTCTTCATCTGCAGAACGCGTCCTAGCCATTTCAGAAATTATACCAGCACAAGACAGTCCAAAAAAGTGGGATGAAAACACTTTAGCTTGTTGCTCGATATGCAGCCAGTCAAACGGATACACAAAACTATCCATAGCAATTCCTTTGGAAATTATCAAACAAATCCTCCGTCTACCAAAGGCCAAATTTCAGAACCATACCTGTTCACTGTCGCCATTAAAGATTTCAATATGCCTGCCATGGCATATTGAAAGGTAGTATTGAAACCTCCACCCATGGCATATTGAAATATATATAATGGAATTCTGGGACTTTATGTTCCTTGGCAGCTTTCCAAGGCAGCTTACCAGACTGGTTATTGCTATTGTTGTCAATTGAATATGGAATTATACAAAACCTACCAGACAAGTTTCCGGGCCAACCAGACATGTTTCTGGGCCAAGCAGACAAGTTTCTGGGCCAACCAGACAAGTTTCTGGGGCAACCGGGCAAGTTTCTGGGGGCAATCAGACAGGTTTCTGGGCTAATAGGTGTATTGAAATACTGTGGGTACGCCATATACGGCAACCTAAATGGAATTTGAGGGTCGATAAAGTGAAATTATGTCACTATTCTAGTTTTTTTTTCTAAACCAGTATTGCCTATAGCTTAATATATTCAAAATATTTTTTGATATCTCTAATAGTGTATGTGTCTTCCGTGTCAGAAAACCAGTGGTAAACCCGTATCAGAAAACCGGCGTCTCTTGTTTAGCTGCCAATATATGTCAATTATTTTGTTTGTATATATTCAGGTTTCAGATTAGAATTTTCTACACTTTGAATAGTTCATTCAATCTAGTAGTATCAATATTTTTGCAATCATTTACACGGATATGGAATATTCTAAGCGACTTCTGGTGAGTAAAATTTTCTAATTATTATAATAAAAAGAAATCTATTTTTTGTCTCGCCATTAAGTTAAGGAAGAATTTCCTTACTTACGCTTTTTTTTACCGTGCTGTTATCTCTTTTAAAAAGCTTCATATGTTAATTAAACAGTCCATGTGTTTCAATTTTAGTAAATATTCAAAAAAGAGAGAGGCAGGTTCACTTTGATTTTGACTCATTGTATATGAAAAATTAAAATAGAATTTGCATATTAGTTTCGGCAGATATGAAAGGTCGCCCCTCTCCTCAATATCTTGCTCTTTACGCTAAAGCTGTTAGCGCTTTCAAAAAAGCTTCCTATTCTAATTAAAAAGTCCCTGTTTTTTTTTTCATCAAATTTCGGTAAATATTCAAAAACAGGGCCAGTCAGTTTCGCTATAAAAATAATCAAATCGTTTTTCATCCTTTCCGCCTGAAGAAAGGTGTTAATATTCAAACAGGACGGTTAGTTTCACCAATAAAATAATCAAATCACTACGTTCTTCTACCTGTAAAGGGATGTTTTCTCACTATCTGATTAAGAAGAGCATGTTTACAAATTTGTTGGCTAAAAATAGCTTTCTCAAAATTGAGTTATGAATTAACTTACGAATTAAATTACATAACGAAACTTCTATATTTATATGTTTTTATCACATGTATTAAGGGGTTTACCCCCTAGTCAATACCTCACTCTTTACGCTAAAGTTCAGATTTTGTTCAAATCACTAATTCTTGAATCACAAAGGCCGGTTAATTAGAATAGATAACTCTTTTGAAAGTGCTAAAAAAAAAACTTTAGCATAAAGGGGCGAGATATCGACTAGAGGACGACCCCCTTCATATAATTAATAATTTGTTGTTTGGATTATGTCGGAGTCTTCCTTCTTCCTTTTTTCTGTGATTTTAAGTATTTCGCAATTTAGGTATATAAAAAGTTTTAAAAGCTATGCATATAAAAAAAAATATATAATTGTCAACTTTTCATGTTTGATACTATGGAATTGTTAGGCACAGTGCCCTCCATTAATGTTCTGAATAAGTAAAAATTGAAGTACCTAATTAAATTGTGTCATTTTAGAATGTTGTTAATCAACCATCGCAGCAAAAACGCGCAAAATTGGATGAAACTCTGGATAAGACTGAGACGGGATTAATTGAATCATTGAATGCAAAAATATCAACTGTAATTCGTCTTGCACCCCATTCCAAAGCAGAGAAGTAATCTGGCAACATAGCTATTATTATCGACGTAAGTTTTAAACAGATATTCTAAAAATATTTTAATAATTTAGTAAATCGACTCCTTATATGCATGCGGTGAATAACGCTATTTCATGATTGACATGTAAAAAATTTGCGGCATAATATAACTGAATTAGCATGCATATATTCAGGCTAATGAGATACAGGAACCTTCAGGGTGTTACAAATTTTATAGGCCTGTATACAATTCAAAAATTACCAATTTTATTGGAACTCAAACATCGTCTGCGGGACATGTACTCGCCTTGTTTTACCAGTTTTAATGGCTTTAAGCTATTACTAAAACCTTTATAAACATCAGGTGAAAATCAACGCTACTAGTGGAATACCAAATAAATATATATATATATATATATAAATATGAAATAAAATCCTGATTCATACAGCCTTGAGCATCCTCAAATTCAATGAGGAAGATTATTCTAGTTGATTTGTACACATACATGTCACGTGTGTGGAGATCTATTTATTTCTTAGAAGGTGGGGGGGATTAGAAGTGTGGATCTAGATCCTGAATTTGGACCAAATTTTGAATGCAGGAAGTTCAAACTGGACCTCAACAGCTCATTAGGTTATTTTTATTATTATAAAACAATTTCAATTAAATACACGAGAATATTCAAAGCAAAAGAAGACATTGAACTGAAACCTAACGAGACCTAAGTCTCGAAAGGTCATTATTTTATTTTATAATTAAACAATTCCAATCAAATAAACGAGAATATTCAAAACATCAAAAGCCTTGGCTATTCTAATTTTAAAATGTTAATTCCAATATGCAAATAAAGAAATAATAATAAATGTTGCGTTTAATGTTCTATTAACCAAACCAATTACCGTTTAACTAGGTTTAGGTAGAGATATTATAGGTCAGAGATATTAAAATGTTAATCTACCCCCACCCCCGATGTGTGTGCGTGTGGGTGTGTGTTTGCGTGTGTGTGTGTCTGTAAATGTGTGCGCTTGTGTGTATGTGTGTGTGTGTGTGTGTGAGCGTGTGTGTGTGCGTGTGTGTGTGTGTGTATGTGTGTGTGTGCATGCATGCGCACATGTGTGTGTTTGTTAGTAGCAAAATTTGTAGTTTATTGTGCATCGTTTTGTAAATAATACTATAAACAAAAATTTGTAATTTATTACAAATTTGCTTTATGAAATCGAATCCAATTAAGAAAAAAAAATTGTTTGATAAAAAAAGAAAAAAAGAAAAGTGTGTTATAATTGTGATAAAACTTTCGTCAAAGAAAAACAACTTAATCCATTCATTTTCTAGTTTCAGGGGGAAGCTGTGAAAACTTCTGCCTGCCCTGGCCCGGGATTTCAAAGTACCATGGCTAATTGCCTCCTATCGCAGGATGATGATGTTAGTGAAGGTCCGTCATTGGATATCTCTCTGTAGTTTCAATTTACAGCTCAACAAATCAATGGTTTTATACATATTTTACGGCCCAATTCTTTTAGGGACATTTTTAACGAGAACTTTTCTATTAGTGAATTGGATTCTGTGAAAACAGGGGCAGGACAAGAAAATAGTGCTACGTCTCTGGAATTCCGTGCATTTCACTTGTTAGAGTCTGCTCTAAGTCACTTGCAAACATATAGGGTAAATTTTAACCCTCCCGAGGAAAACGAGGGCATTATTTTAACAGACCCTGTGAATGTTCTCCATAGCTAAGTCAACAAAATTCGAGCGCAAATTGAGAGTCAGATTCAAAATTGGGGAGGTCAATGGGTAATTAAAGCATCAGTTAATCAAAAAATTTATTTACAAAAGGGAACATCTGGGGATATTTTTCATTTGCATTTATCAACTGGGAACCAGACTTTTTACCCAGGTCTAAATGAATTTGAAGACAACTTTTTTAACTGGGCAAATAAATTAATATCAACTTTGGACGCGTTCAATGAGAGAGGAAGTGGGTTCGCCATTATAAAAATTGAATGCATGGATCCAAATCTCGGTATATTTAAAAAAAACTTACTTGTAAGGGGAGGGCGGGGTAAAAAATCATTTAATATTAAGAATTTACGGATACGAGATGAGTGCAAGGCTTCGATATTAACACTGGACTGCAATGTTTTAAATATGCATTTTTAGCAGCAACCCATAAAACATTAAAAAAAGATTCAACAATGAAAAATCTCGACTGACTTGCCTGTAACGGTGGAAAAAATTTCCCTAAATTAATTTTTTATTGTTTAGTGGGAAATTATCCGGTGTCATTTAAGTAAATAACAATATACTAGAAAGCAATTGAAAATGTTGGGGTGGGGTGGTTGTTCTCCAGTATGACACATAATTTATAAATGGGGGAAAGAAAACGAATGAAACAGGAGTTTTGTACTCAGTTAGGACACCGATGGTAAAAAATGTTATAAATTGGGTATGGATTATTTACAAACCTTCCAAAGATGTAAATTCCTATGTTCATTTTTTTCCCATTACAGCAATAATTCGACTCTGATCTCAAGGCATGAAGAAAGGAGAACGATTCTATTGTCTCATGTGCCTTTCCTCCTTTAAATCTGAGCGAACAGTCCCAGGTCACATGAACCATATCAAAATTCAATGCAATAAACGAGTTAAAATGCTGGTAGAAGGAAAAGATATTTTACATCGTAACAATTTCCTAAATTACGTGCTACAAGTTGATATAGTATGTTTGGACTGTGAATCGAGCCTGATGGAGGTATCAGATTCATCAATGTTAAATATAGTCAAGGAGCATATACTAGTCGCGTCTTCCAATGCAAACGCTCGTCGCGATTCCAACAATAAAATGCAATTGGAAGAGTTTTTTTGGCTATGGACGAAGAGAGCAGCACGAAAAAGCTATTAGTATGTTTAATTAAAACAGCAAATGGCGCGATTTAAAGATTACGCCAGACCACCTAACTAATGATATTTACAGATAAAAAGCAACTGGTACTGGAAAAGTGGACAATTTGCTGGGTTTTTAGAGATGCTCTTGTCCAAATAGACATGGTCCAGGATCATAACCACCGTTTTGATCGCAATTCGACGGGGCAAAGGAACTGTCGGGGATGGGCTCACATATAGGGTAATTTAAAAATAAAACAGCAACTTTTTCTTCCAGTTTTTATGCATAACTCTTATTATGATCTAAAGTATTTGCTACAAGTATTAGCATACCTTTAAAGAAATGGAACAATAGATGATGCATTGGTGATAGACAGCTTTAGCTACAAAATCATACCTAAATCATCGGAAAACTTGCTTGTTTTAGAATGTACGTTGAAATTTGTTGAAGTCAGCATTGAGTTTACGAAAAAGGTTTGCTTTTTAGGTTTCTATAGTTTTTTTCCCATATCAATAAGCAAATTAATGAATATACAGAAAAAAGATGACAGCTAAAATACTTATTATCTTCTCAAACAAAAATATGCAAATGATTTACACGATTTGTTAACAGTCAACGGGATCTATCCTTATGATCATTATTTCTCTATGTTGAGATTTACCTAGAAAACTACTCCTTCGATTGAATTGTTTTATGATAGTTTTTAAGATTGTAGGTGCATCCCCAAGGAATACAGTTTCGCTAAAAAAGTACGGACAGAGAGAGGGTGTAAAAATGCACTTGACTACTGCAAGCTGTATTTGTCGAGTGATGTCTGAACTCTGTTAGACATTACATTTAAAAATACGGACAAACTATATTAGGAACTTAATCGTGATGTGGTCTACTATTTTTAATCTCTTAATCTAGTGATGGACCTCATACTAAAAATTGGTGGGGAAAATATTCGGCTTATGACAGACAATAATCTGCACCTGCTCTCTGGAAGATCAACGAATAGGAAATTGGTTTTTTACGGGGATTGTAGTTTGGAAAATGATCCAACAGGAGAGAGAATTGGGACAAAATCAGATGCAGTTTTCCTTAATTTAAATTATTTCTACCCCTCGGCCAGGTCAAATTATGCGCTACCTTGCGGTTACTATACATGGCTCAATAACCCACAAGCTCTCTATCTCTCTGACATTGACAGTGTTGATAAGAATGGATGAGTTGGATGGTTTTTTGAAATTGATGGAGAGATACCAATTGAGCTTCACGATTCAGCAAAGGATTTGGTTTTTCCTTGTATCAATAGACCTGTGACAAAGTACTCTTTGAGCCCCTGAAATATGAATTTATTTGAGGTGGCTAGATTGCATTGAACACCTTCAAAACAAAAACTTATGTCTGATATTCTGCCAAAAAAAACATAGTTGTACATCATGTGGTTTTAAAATGGATGTGCAACAACGGCTTCAACGCCACACAGGTTAACCGAAAGCTTCAAGTTAGCCAAAAACCCTAATTGAAAACGTTTGTTGACAATTCTGTCAACAAACATTCTGAAGCACAGACGAAGGCTGAAAAAGAAATGTATAAGCTCTTTTTGAATTTGGCCTTTGGCGAAATATGGGAGATTGTTCGTAATTGAAAACTCTCTGATGTTGTGACGAATCCCAAACGATGTGCTCGAATTATTGCCAATCCAAATTACCCTCCCTTTACAATCATTGACCCGAATATGGTTCTCTTTAACAGGAAAAAAAGACGCAGTGTTTTGAATAAAAATATTGCTAAAGGCAGTGCGATTCTGGAGATCTCTAAAAAGGTCAGTTTGGAAGTCTACTAAAGTGGGGATTGGGTACAATGGCCATAATAAGGGCAAGTAGAGGTCTGTTGTAGGGCCACGGACTTTTTACTGTGGAAAGTAAAAACCCCAGTTATCATTAATGATTTGGCGAACGATGAACTGACCAGCTCATGGATGGACTACACTACTGGGGATGGTCTTCACTCTGCGCTAGTGAAACATTGGATACCAAATAAGCTTTTTTTTTTTAAATCTGAAACGGTAAGCGACATGATATCCAGTGGTTTTTGTGTAAGTCCAAAGGTTTACTTTATACTAACACACGATGAATGAATCAAGAGATTGTGCAAAAGATTGTCCGCATTCTATTTGGAGAAAAATTTCGACATGTACGTTTATAGGAATTGTATTGTTCAAAATATAATTCGACGATTTAAATTGTAGGTAAATTGTTCTCTCGACTACAGGAACTTTACTGTAAATATAGAAAAAATTGCCATGAGTACCATCTCCAACACGGTCTATGTTTGTCAAGACGGTGTGACTACCCTTCCCCTTGGTCACTATTTAACTTCAGACCGAGTCGAATGTGTTACCCATAGGGAAAGTCTCGGTTTGAACAAAGTCCTGTAAATTATTTCCTAAAACCTTTGGGGGGGGCGGGCTCGCGGCCTTTGGAGGGGGCCTCGCGGCCCGGGCGGGGGCGGCCGCCAGCGGGGGGTGCACCGCCACTATCAAAGTTTTCTTTTTTTTTACTTAGAGCAGATTTTTTTGTAAATATTTCATTAAGAAAAAACTGATATTTTTTCAAATGCTCTCTAATCTAATGTTGTATTTTTTCTCTATAAATAAACAAAAAAAAGTATTCAAGTGTTTTTTCTCTGTGTGCCTATATAAATGTTGTATTTTTCTTATAAATAAATTTAAAAAGAAGTGTATTTTTTCATGTTTAATGTGATTTTTTCAATGTATTGTTACTTTTTTTTATGCATATAATAAAAGAAAATATGATTCTTTATTCGTCTTCTTCTTCTTCTTGAACAGAGTAGTAGGGAAATTGTTCAGTTATTAGATAGCTATTGTCTACCGTTAGTTGTCCAGGTTAACTGTTGAGGTTAATATGCATCAATTTAAAAAATCATTCAGATCATTTTTGTATGGGCCCTCACTGTTAGGTAAAAAAATACTCTTAACTAAAATAATTAAAAGTTGTAATGAAATGTTTGCTTGAAAGCCGGAGAAAATCTACTACTGTTAGAGGATTTGGAATGAATCAGGCGACTAAATAAAAGCAAATTTTGCCACCACCATGGATTAGCTACAGGCACAAGTCCTACTGGGACTTGATTTTTTCAGAATTATTGCAGCAAAATCTTGGCTAATCATTGACTATATTGGTAAATCTATTGAATAATGGTCCCGGGAAATGATGGAAGTGTTCACTTTTCACTCTTAACATAAACAGAATTCTGATTCTCTGGTTCTAAACAATCTTGTTTGTCAAAGCAAATGCGTGCAAACACTTGCTTTTAGCTGTAGCTACTATATCATATACAGAGTTGTTCATAAGTCTATCTTGCTAATTACCCTCAATAACAAAATCCATACTCGTGTCCCTAAATTTACGCTTTCAGCATACAATTAAGTAACTAATAAACCCAACGGTTATATCCTTTTGGATCTTCATAAAAATACAATCGAAGATATGCGTGCAGCCACAGATATTTTTGACAGTTAAATTACAGCATATCTCCCTGTAAACTCTTAAAAAAGCTATTAGTAGCTCTCAGGATATTGAAGAAACTTCAGGAAAATAGACATCTGTTGTCAGTTCTAATCACTTCAAAACCTCCACTTAGGAAAGCAATACTCAAACACGACGTAGAAATCGATAGTATTAATCTAATTTCTGAAATTTGTTTAAATTTGACCGACAATAATGTTCACCTTCCAAAATTTGTTAAGCAACAGGAAAAGAAACATCATTCCAGTTTACGTATATTTACCTCTAAAAAGCAAGTAAAGAATTTTAAAAGGAAATGACTTCTTCATGCGGGCGGTAGCTTTTTCACACTTTTACTGCCAATAATTGCAGGACTTGTAATCAGTTTTCTCTAAAGTGAGAACGGCAAAACCCCATAAATTGACTCCAATAGAACTAGCTCTCTCACCTGTTGAACACCTTGAGAGAAACCAGTGTAAGTTCATTGAAAATCCGACTATTAAGGATGATAAAAAATAGCTTTTACTTCAAGATGCACCTTATAGAGTGAACGATAACAGGTTATATTGATTGATGCCTACTGCTGCTGCTGCTGCTGATCGCAAAAAATAATCATCTCCTCAAGAGTTTGCTGCTGCTGGAACAATATTAAAGGCGGAGAAATTATATTAAACTTTATTGAAATTTTGAAATCTAAGGCCCGAATAATCTGGTGAAAAATGTAAACGGCTATTCACCTATCTGTTTAAAAGAGGTCACATTCAATTTGAGAGTATTGATAAAGGGAACATAATTCAGGGAATGTCTTATAATCTACTTGATTTAATCTAAGATAGGTTTAGAAATAGTAAAGGACTATAATTATTTGACATCCATCTATAAAAATTTTTAGATACATTAAACTACCCTAAAAGTCTTATTAGCAACAGGAAAACTCTAAAAAAATTAAATGAACATGCATCATCATCACCATAAACATTGAAATCATTAAAATATGGGAAAGAAAAATATTTTAAGTTAATTTAAGAAAACAGTAGCCACTGATACACCGCTTATAGTTAGACAAAATCAAAGACTTATCACGTCAACTTCACCATTACCACCACTATCGCCACCAACAGTCAGTATACAAAAGGGTAGCGGACGTTACACAACGTGTTTACGTTCAAAATGGTTGAAGTTCAGAAAGGTGTTTATGAAAATAATGGTGAGGCGGGAATTTTAAGTTACCCCACAACTCTTTCAGAAGTTACTGGTGTTCAGTCTAAAATAGTACAAGACTATCGAGAAAATGAATCAAGTTATACTCTGCATAAAAATCATAGATTTTGTGCCAATCAATATCGAAAAACTAAACCCTTTTACCCATTGCATATAATGCAAACCGATCACCTGACTCTAGATGAGAATCGAATACGTCACAATCCACCGTAAAAGTACAGTCTAATTACAGAGAGTGTTTTTAGTATTTATATATATGCAATTCAATTGCAATAAAAGATTGTCTCTTAAGTTCCCTGGGCCATTAACAGAAGCCTCGAACATGGTTCATATAAAAAAATTCCCTCTGATCATGTTAGTGAACTTGTTAATTACCATGTTGAAAAAGTACTAGAAAACATATTACGATGCTCTACTGGAGCCACAGTCCTATTAAAAGTGCAACGGCTGAATGATTCATAATAACTATTTAATTTTTAATATCGAAATACTGTATACTGGAAAATACACAGGATTTTATTAATGATCTAAATAAAATCATGTTGATTTATAATGAACGACCTCACCGATAGTCGTCCAATTCTGAGTAGAAAAAATATCTTCATTCTGATAATGATACAATTTAGACCTTTCTTGAACAGTCTTCCAAAGAAAAGGTTCAAAAGAATACCAATAAACTCAATGTTGGTGATAGTTTTCGAAATAATAGAATAGAAAATTTTTTTGAAAAGGGGAATTACTTGTGGCCCATCTAACTTTTTAATGTGGCAAACATCCAAAACACTGAACCGATAGTGTATTACTAGCGTTATCCAAACGATAACAAGATTCTCCGTGGCTTTTACGACTATAAATCGCAAAAAGTAAAAAATTCTATTGATAGCTATTCTATTTAAAAGATATTAAAGACACGCACTTGCAGAGATTAGAAACAGTAACTGGTTCAATGTATATTATATAATTCTGATTTTGATTCTTGGAATCTGTGTTGATGATATTGACAATGCCCCATGATTTTTATGTAAATTTTATTTCCAATGTTTCTAATCCTTTGTACAACGACTTGAATAGGGCGAATGATGTTTAAACGAAAATTTCTCCCGCCGACAAATGTGATGGTGTGTATGGAGTTGCTCATGTCGACTGTAATTTGAAAAATACATTTGACATCCTGAGAAGGGTTAGATGGTATGATATGAGAACTTTACTTTTTATCTTTACACCATTTGCCGACTATGAATGGGTTGAAGCACTTAAATCTAGCGACTAGTCAAATGTCAAGTTGAAACATATTAAATACGATAATATGGAAGAATTGTGTCGTACAATCAATTGAAAAATCTCGTATCATAGGAATAGAAAATTCCATTTTAAATATTCATAGGAACTTGAAATGATTTACATTTGTTCACCAATTCACACCGACGCAAATATTCTCAGTACTAATCTGAGTGATATTCTTGGCTTTAAACAGAATATGATCAATTTGAAAAATGCTGGCTCTATTGACGGGATAAATCCAGTTATTTTTGACGTTTATCCACCATGTTTTGCCTCGGATTTATGCATGTTTCTAGATAAACCCTTTTTGGAAACGTTGAAAGTCAGTAATTCAAATAGACCCCTCCTAAATTTTCTTGAGCAAAAAAAAACTCATTAAGTTGTTTATCACTATAATATAAAGCATCTTCAGTATATTTTTCTATCAACTTTGTACTTGGAACCTTTCCAGTTAACATTAAGAAGTAACTTCGCCAATCCTCTGTCAACAACCTAGGGCTTAGCAGTGATTGCACGTCACTTTCAAGCCATTGTCAGCGACACCAAAATCACCTAAAATGAACAATAAGAGGATTCCCTTTGTCTGTCCCAATATCGATTGTTATATTGATGCCTTGAGTCCATGTCAAATAGGCAATGGATTGAACTACCGCACGGCTCGTACTACAATGTCTGGCTTTGATCTCGTTAGCTAGTTTTCTATGCTGTCTTATTCTGCACTACCCCTTGCCTGATATTATCTTTTACCCGGTGCATTAAATTTCGCTGCCTCTACACTACAGGACTGGTGGCCTGGCAAGAGTTTCAAGGAGAGTATTAAGGAAAATATTAGATCTTCAGCAAGAGCCGTTAGTAAGCAACTAAAATCTCGACAAAATGGGGAGGGATTGAAATGGATGCCTTCATGTCATTCACTTATTAGTCTCTAACCATGCAGGAAGCATAGGGCATCAACTAGGACTTTGAGAAATAAAACAACGACGGCTACTAAGCAGAAGAAGAAGAAAAAGAAAAAGGTTGTTAGATCAAAGAAGGAGTTCTTCTCTTAAGATGACTTATCTCCCTACCAAGAAATCATATCAATCAATCAGGACCTTATTGAGTCTCTTCAATACTAAAAATGCTGACGTCAGTGTCAAATATGGCTTCCATGAACAGTTTCAACTCGAACAACCCCCCTCTCGTAGAATAAAAACTTTCGAATAATTTCTAATTAAAATTATTGTATTGATTTGTAACCAGTATGTTTTGATTGAAATATTGTAGTGGATAAAAGGCTAGATAATACAGGTGCGAATGTCGTCAATGGTCTCTCCTCCGAACTCTGTTGTCTACACAGACTATTTGATCAGATTAATGTATTCGTTAATGGTACATTGGTGAGTACTAGCAATAATTTATCAACCTATACAAGCTATATGCAATTCATGCTGATGACACCCTAGTCATACAATGAATTGAGAGTACAATCATTAGGCTATGAAAAACGACCATGTGTTAATACTAACGGGAAGTTGAATACTGGAGTGACCCAAGAGTATCATCTAGTTGGAAAATTAAATCATAATATATTCAAAATATCTCAATGGTTAACCCCCAATGTCAAAATTGACATAGAGTTACAGATTGCACCACCGAATTTCATTTTGAGAAAAACACATCCTGCAGTACCTGATACAAGTTTCATTATCGCATCGAAAATTCTCCATGTCCAAAAATAAAAGTTAATGAGTTCTGTTGCAGTGTCAGTGGAGAAGCTAAGAGTCAATAGTAAAAACATTAAACTTTTCGTTTCCCATACGGTCGCCAATCAACGTAACAGTGCCACTGGCTCTCGTACCTATAGCGATTCATCATTTATCAATGGAGGAATCCCATCAAAATTGGCTTTAGCTTTTGTGAAGAGTGGCAGTGCCATGGGTTCCTGGCCTGAATCCCCCCATGATTTTAATTTTTTCAGTCTATCTAGCCTCGTTTGCCAAGTGAATGGTATTCCCCTGTACTCTCTATAGTTTGAAAAGAAATCCTATATAACCTTGTATGAGTTGACCATGCAGTCCCTAGATGACGACTCTCAAATATTTGAAAATTGAATAACCAATTCTATGTTTTCAAAAAATCATTGGGTTATTGTTTTAGATTTGTTAGGCACGCATAATAGGAGTACAGTACGAACAGATCAGATTCGTTTAGAGTGTACTTTTACCTTTTTTCTAGCCGAGAATATCATACTAATATCCCTAGTTTGATTAAAAATCTAGTGGGAAATCACACCCAACGGCAGTGTTCTACTAAAATTGTCGTCATGAACACAAACCAAATAATCGGTGTTTTTTGTATGGATATAGACATGTCCCAATTCAAGTTCTAATGCATTCCATCGGACTTAGCTGAAAAAATTCCATGCTTTAACACTACCCTAATCATTGTTAATAGCAGTCCATCGACTTTGACGACCGTTCATTCGCTATGCATCTTTCAAACATCGAAGAATATTAAATTTTTTGATCCTCGTGGCCTATCGTATAAATTCTACGCTCCATACAACAGCATCTTTATTGAAAGCAGTGGGAAAACCATTATTAAAAATCAACAGAGAGTAAACCATTTAACGACTAAGACATGTGGCTTCCATGCACTATTTTTTTTCAAGTTCAGATATAGCGAGTACACCTAATAGCATTTTTTTAACATTTACTTTGACCTGCTTCGATTGAACGAAATTTTAGTGGATAAAATAATTACAAGTTCATCTAATATTTATTTTATTTCCATACGAATAAAACTTTCTAAAGATTTTTGATAAATTTTTTATTAATACAAAAAAAATTATATACACTATAAAATAAGTTTTTTACTCTTTAGATTCCATCCAATAATATGTATTTGTAGATAAAAACTAGTGAGAGTAGATTATTCGAATTCACTATGCGTTGAACCTGATGTACTGCAATGTCGGGGTCACACTTTATACAGTAGAGCGTCACTTTCCTCTTGTCATATCTTTTTGTATAGTTAATGATACTATTTTCATTCATTTTATAAAATTCAAATGTTTAAATTTGTTTATTTGCAGCAATTTTACAAACAGTGTACTCGAGTATAGAATCGCATTCCGTCACTGTTAAAAAAAAATCAGTGGAATTATAATCATAACACGAATTATCTTCAAAGCGAGACCGTTTTAACTACGTTTCTTTGGTGTTCCAACTATTGAATCGCTGACCCTGTTCCTCTTTTACGCATAATCTAAAGGCAAGATGATACCAATATCGTAGCAATAGACTAAAATCACGGTTAAGATTATTTCCAATCATTCTCGGGTATGTATTCTCCCCCTACTTACATTTATCAGTGTGACAATTTGAGCATATGTGGCTGCTAAGATGAGAGACACATATCTCTTCAAGACTGGAACTACAACCTGTAATTTGTACAGCATATTCTCAGTATAATTTGCACGGGTGGCATAATCTACCCTTTTCATCACGCTCCTCAATCATTATGCAAATCTGACATAATGACCAGCTGCCTACTGTGTTCATACATAATGGGCGTGCATGGAACATTTTTTCATGTGTTTTAACTCTCATTACCACAATGGAACTTAGCTAACAACAACAAAAAATTGTCTGAGATATAGAAAGAGAAAGGAGTAAATTATTATTGAACGAAACCTTTCTCATGAAAAAAAAAGTACTAAATTTAAAAACTAGTGTTTAAAAGCACATACACAATATCACTTTGCCTTGGCGTGATCGATATATAAAAAAATTATGCAAACACATTTCGACCATGGTGTTAAAGCTCCATACAATAGTATAAAGACGGAAAATCAGTTTTCATTATATCAACAAGAATACCCAGAGAAAACATCTTACTTTGAATTGAAAGATCCAGAAAATTTTCATCTAGAATCATACGTTTTTCCATAAGAACCAAATTACTCGTGATTTGGTCTTTCTCAAATATATCCATTTTTTAGAGTCCTAAATATCTCACAGCCTACTGCAGACTATCCAGAATTTTTTCTACTCTAAAAAATATACGCTAGTCTACTATAGAAAGAAAAAAAGTACCATTGATTTAGAAAAAATTTTATTGAACATAATTACAATAATAATAATCACTGATGCATTTTGTTCTCATCAATATATTTTGATAGGACATCTAATGCTGACTGAAGTTTATTTATAAAGGAGAATATTCACTTTTCCAGCAAAACATAGCTGCTCCTCCTGCTTAAATTTGCTTAATGATATCACGTATCTTGAATACATAGTGTCCCATTCAAGACATAGTCTACAACCAGCGGTTATTTCCAGGGCCACATTGGGTACTCGTATATCGCTGCTGTTGCTGTCGGCTCCATCATTAATCTCCACTAGTGTAAATGCACCAATCATTTTTCTCCACTAATATCGTCTCAAATAAACTATTCTCTCTGAATTCAATTCTCTTACTAATATGAGTTGTAAAGAAAACTATTCCTTTTATTCAAATCCCAATCACCAATCAAGTTATACTCACTCTCTTAGAAAAGGTGTAGAGCTTCCATAGTCTAGAATAGTGACATAATTTCACTTTATCGACCCTCAAATTCCATTTAGGTTGATGTATATGGTGTACCCACAGTATTTCCATACACCTATTAGCCCAGAAACCCGTCTGGTTGGCCCAGAAACTTGTCTGGTTGGCCCAGAAACTTGTCTGGTTGGCCCAGAAACTTGTCTGGTTGGCCCCGGAAACCTGTCTGGTAGGTTTTGTATAATTCCATATGCAATTGACAACAATAGCAATAACCAGTCTGGTAAGCTGCCTTGGAAAGCTGCCAAGGAACATAAAGTCCCAGAATTCCATATGTACTTACTACTCTAGTGCATTTCTTCTATTGACCTTTCAGTTTTATACCTAACGATTGATTTTTTTAGAACTTGTTCTGATTCGACAATGGCAC
>NC_142813.1:50210598-50276507 GCF_049724085.1 Artemia sp. Qi Xiang Cuo | reverse complement strand
CCTATTTAATAGTCGAAAGTTATTGGAGGACAACTAGCCCCCCCCCCCACATACCCATCCTTCCCCCAAATACATCCCGTCACAATTTTGAGATGGCTATTTTGTTCAGCGTAGTTGATTCCCAGATAGAAAATATGTTTTTGAGGAGGACAGTCCCCCAAAACCCTCAGGGTAAGGGTTTTAAGTTATGCCCTGGGGGCATATAAGGTTTGTATAGAAGGCGTTGTCGTAGAAACTTCCAAACACGCTCATTCGATTAAAAATTCAAAGGGCTAGTGCCCTTTTCAATAGTCGAAAGTAATTGGAGGTCAACTAGCCCCCCCCCATGCCCATCATCCCCCAAACACATCCACTCAAAATTTTGAAATAGCCATGTTGTTCAGCGTAGTTGTTTTTCAGATATAAAATATATTTTTGAGGAGTACACTCCCCCACAACCTTCAGGGCTAGGGTTTTAAGTTATGCCCTGGGGGCATATAAGGTTTTTATAGAAGGCGTTGTCGTAGAAACGTCAAAACTGGCTCATTAGATTGGAAATTCAAAGGGCTGGTACCCTTTGTAATAGTCGAAAGTGATTGGAGGGCAACTAGCCCCCCTCCCACGCCCATCATTCCCCCAAACACATCCAATCAAAATTATGGGATAGCCATTTTGTTCAGCGTAGTTGAAATCCAGATAAAAAATTTGTTTTTGAGGAGGACACTGCCCCACAACCCTCATGGCAAGGGTTTTAAGTTATGCCCTGGGGGCATATAAGGTTTTTATAGAAGGCCTTGTCGTAGAAACTTCAAAATAGGCTCATTCGGTTGGAAATTCAAATGGCTAGTTCTCTTTTTAATAGTCGAAAGTTATTGGAGGGCAGCTAGCCCCCCTCCCCCCATTCCCATCATTGCTCCAAATACATCCAATCAAAATCTTGAGATAGCAAAATCGTTACATGTAGTTGAGTTCCTGGTAGAAAATAGGTTTTTAAGAAGGAGATTCCCTTAAAACCCTTAGGAAACGGGTATTAAGTTCTGAACTGGGGGCATATAAGGTTTTTATAGAAGGCATTGTCGTAGAAACTTCAAAATAGGCTCATTCGATTGAAAATTCAAAGGGCTAGTGCCCTTTTCAATAGTCGAAAGTAATTGGAGGGCAATTAGCCCCCCTCCCTCATGCCCATCATCCACCCAAACACATCCAATCAAAATATTGAGATAGCCATTTTGTTCAGCGTAGTGGTTTTTCAGATAGAAAATATGCTTTTGAGGAGGACACTCCCTCTTGACCCTCAGGGCAAGGGTTTTAAGTTATGGCCTGGGAGCATATAAGGTTTTTATAGAAGGCGTTGTCGTGGAAACTTCTAAACAGGCTCATTCGATTGGAAATCAAAGTGCTAGTACCCTTTTTAATAGTCGGAAGTGATTGGAGGGCAACTAGCACCCCCCCCTCCCACACCCATCATTTCCCTGAACACATCCAATCAAAATTTTGAGACAGCCATTTTGTTCAACGTAGTTTAAGTTCTAGAAATTAGGTCTTTGAGGATGACAACCTCCTCACAGCCCTCAGGACAAGGGTTGTAAGTTAGCCCTGGGGGCATATAAAGTTTTTATAGAACGTGTTGTCGTAGAAACTTCAAAAAGGGCTCATTTGATTAGAAATTGCAATGGCTTGTGCCCTTTTTAATAGTCGAAAGTAATTGAAAGGCAACTAACACCCCTTCCACGCCCACCATTTCCCAAAACACATCCAATCAAAATTTTGAGATAGCCATTCTGTTTTACGCAGTTAAAGTTCAGGAAATTATACCTTTGAGCAGGACACTCCCCCCACAGTCTTCAGAGCCAGGGTTCTAAGTTATGCCCAGTGGGCATATAAGTTTTTATTGAAATCTTTGTCGTAGAAACTTGAAAAAGGGCTCATTCGATTGGAAATTTAAAGGTCTAGTGCCCTGTTTAATAGTCGAAAGTTGATTGAGGGCAACTAGCCCCCTCTCTCGCCCAACTTTTCCCAAACCACATCCAATCAAAATTTTTAGATAGCCTTTTTGTTCAGTGATGTGGATTTCCAGATAGTAACTATGTTTTTCAGGAGAAAACTCCCCCACAGCCCTTACGGCAAGGGTTTTAAGTTATGCCTTGGGGGCTTATAAGGCTTTTATAGAAGACCTTGTCATAGAAACTTGAAAAAAGGCTCTTTCGATTGGAAATTCATTGGGATAGTGCCCTTTTTAATAGTCGAAAATGATTGGAGGGTAACTAGCTCCCCCAAACCAATCATTTCCTCAAACGTATCCAATCAAAATTTTGAGATAGCCATTTTGTTCAGCATAGTTGATTTCCAGATAGAAAATATGTTTTAGAGGAGGACACAACCTCTGGGGCAAGGGTTTTATGTTATGCCCTGAGGGCATATAAGAACGATGTTGGGATAATGTACTATTTATAATTTTTTCCCTTAGAGCTGGGCACTTCATATGGAAGGGTTTGTCGTAGAAACTTCAAAAGGGGCTCATTTAATTGGAAATTGAGAGTTCTAGTGCCCTTTTTAGTAGTCAAAAGTGATTGGAGGGCAACTAGCCCACCCCCACGACAATCAATCCCCCAAACACATCTAATCAAAATTTTGAGATAGCCATTTTGTTCAGCGTAGTTGATTTCCAGATAGAAAGTATGTTTTTGACAAGGACACTCCCCCATAACCCTCAGGGCAAGGGTTTTAAGTTAAGCCCTGGGATTATATAAAGTTTTTATAGAAGGCATTGAGGTAAAAACTTCAAAACAGGCTCATTCAATTGGAAATTCGAAGGGCTGGTACCCTTTTATTAGTCAAAAGTCACTGGAGAGCAATTAGCCCCCCCCCCACGCCCATCTATCGCTCAGACGCATCCAATCAAAATTTTGAGATAGGCATTTTGTTCAGCGTAGCTGATTTCCGAATAGAAAATTTATTTTTGAGGGGGACTATCCCCCACAACCCTTAGGGCAAGTGTTTTAAGTTATGCCCTGCGGGAATATAAGGTTTTTATTGAAGGCGTTGACGTAGAAATTTCAAAAAAGGCTAGTTCGATTGGAAATTCAAAGGGCTAGTGCCTTTTTTAATAGTCGAAAGTGATTGGAAGCCCACTAGCCCCCCCCCTCCCCGCCCATCATTTCCCCAAACACATCCAATCAAAATTTTTAGATAGCCATTTTGTTGAGCGTAGTTGATTTCCAGATAGAAAATATGTTTTTGAGGAGGACACTCCCCCAGAACCGTCAGGGCAAGGGTTATAAGTTATGTCCTGGGGGTAGAAACTTCAAAAGGGGCTCATTCTATTGGAAATTGAGAGTTCGAGTGCCCTTTTTAATAGTCAAAAGTGATTGGAGGGCCCCTAGCCCCCCATGCCCATCATTCCCCCGAACACATCCAATCAAAATTTTGAGATAGCCATTTTGTTCGGCGTAGTTGATTTCCAGATAAAAATATATTTTTGAGGAAGACACTCCCCGACAACCCTCAGGGCAAGGATTTTAAGTTATGCCCTGGGGTCATATAAGGTTTTTATAGAAGGCGTTGTCGTAGAAACTTCAAAACAGGCTCATTTGATTGGAAATTCGAAAGGCTAGTAGCCTTTTTAATAGTCGAATGTGATTGGAGGGCAACTAGCCCTCCTCCGCCCATCATTTCTCCAAACACATCCAATCAAAATTTTGAGATAGCCATTTTGTTAAGCGTAGTTGATTTCCAGATAGAAAATATGTTTTTGAGGAGGACACTTCCCAAGAGCCGTCAGGGTAAGGGTTTAAAGTTATGTCCTGGGGGTAGAAACTTCAAAAGGGACTCATTCAATTGGAAATTGAGAGTTCGAGTGCCCCTTTGAATAGTCGAAAGGGATCGGAGCACAACTAGCCCCCCCCCACCCATCATTCCCCCAAACGCATCCAATCAAAATATTGAGATAGCCATTTTATTCAGCGTAGTTGATTTCCAGATATAAAATATGTTTTTGAAGACGATACTCTCCCACAAACCTCAGGGCAACGGTTTTAAGTTATGCCCTGGGGCCATATAAGGTTTTTATAGAAGGCGTTGTCCTAGAAACTTCAAAACAGGCTCATACGAATGGAAATTCGAAGGGCTAGTACCCTTTTTAATAGTCAAAAGTGATGGGAGGGCAACAAACCCCCCCCCCCCCACAACCATCATACCCCCAAACACATTTAATCAAAATTTTGAGATAGCCATTTTGTTCAGCGTAGTTGATTTCTAGATATAAAATGTGTTTTGAGGATCACACTCCCCCACAACCCTCAGGCCAAGGGTTTTACGTTATGCCCTGGGGGGCATATAAGGTTTTTTTTTATAGACGACGTTTTCGTAGAAACTTAAAAAAAAGCTCATTCGATTTGAAATTCACAGGGCTAGTGCCCTTTTTAATAGTAGAAAGTGATTGGAGGGCAACTAGCCCCGCACGCCCGTCGTTTCCCCAAACACATCCAATCAAAATTTTGAGATGGCCATTTTGTTCAGCGCAATTGATTTCCAGATAGAAAATATGTTTTTGAGGAGGACTCTCCCCCAGAACCCTTGGGGCAAGGGTTTTAAGTTATGCCCTGAGGGCATATAATACCGATGTTGGCACAGTGTACTATTTATTTTTCTTTTTCCTTTAGAGCTTGGTACTTCCTATGAAAGGGTCGCCGTAGAAACTTCAAAAGAGGCTCATTCGATTGGAAATTGAGAGTTCTAGTGCCCTTTTTACTAGTCGAAAGTGATTGGAGGGCAACTAGCCCACCCCAACGCCCATCATTCTCCCAAACACATCCAATCAAAATTTTGAGATTGCCATTTTTCAGAGTAGTTGATTTCAATGTAGAAAATATGTTTTTGAGGAGGACACTCCCCCATAACCCTCAGGGCAAGGGTTTTAAGTTAAGCCCTGGGGGTATATAAGGTTGTTATAGAAGGTATTGCTGTAGAAACTTAAAAAAAGCCTCATTCGATTGGAAATTGAGAGTTCTAGTGCCCTTTTTACTAGTCGAAAGTTATTGGAGGGCAACTAGCCCACCCCCACGCCCGTCATTCCCCCAAACACACCCAATCAAAATTTTGATATAGCCATTTTGTTCGGTGTATTTGATTTCCAGATAGAAAATATGTTTTTGAGGAGGACACTCCCCCAAAACCCCCAGGGCAAGGGTTTTAAGTTATGCCTTCGGGGCATATAAGGTTTTATAGAAGACCTTGTCATAGAAACTTCAAAATAGGCTCTTTCGATTGGAAATTCATAGGGATAGTGCCCTTTTTAATAGTCGAAAGTGATTGGAGGGCAACTAGCTCCCCAAGCCAATCATTTCCAAAAAATATCCAATCAAAATTTTGAGATAGCCATTTTGTTCAGCGTAGTTGATTTCCAGATGGAAAATATGTTTTAGAGGAGGACACGACCTTTGGGGCAAGGGTTTTAAGTCTTGCCATGAGGGCATATAAGAAAGATGTTGGCATAATGTACTATTTATAATTTTTTTCACTTAGAGCTCGGCACTTCATATGGAAGGGTTTGTCGTAGAAACTTCAAAAGGGGCTCATTTAATTGGAAATTGAGAGTTCTAGTGCCCTTTTTAGTAGTCAAAAGTGATTGGAGGGCAACTAGCCCACCCCCACGACAATCAATCCCCCAAACACATCCAATAAAAATTTTGAGAATGCCATTTTGTTCAGCGTAGTTGATTTCCAGATAGAAAATATGTTTTTGAGAAGGACACTCCACCATAACCCTCAGGGCAAGGGTTTTAAGTTAAGCCCTGGGAGCATATAAGGTTTTTATAGAAGGCATTGAGGTAAAAACTTCAAAACAGGCTCATTCAATTGGAAATTCGAAGGGCTGGTACCCTTTTATTAGTCAAAAGTCACTGGAGAGCAATTAGCCCCCCCCCCCCCCACGCCCATCTATCGCTCAGACGCATCCAATGAAAATTTTGAGATAAGCATTTTGTTCAGCGTAGCTGATTTCCGCATAGAAAATTTATTTTTGAGGGGGACTATCCCCCACAACCCTCAGGGCAAGTGTTTTAAGTTATGCCCTGGGGGCATATAAGGTTTTTATTGAAGGCGTTGACGTAGAAATTTCAAAAAAGGCTAGTTCGATTGGAAATTCAAAGGGCTAGTGTCCTTTTTAATAGTCGAAAGTGATTGGAAGCCAACTAGCCCCCCCCCTCCCCAACCATCATTTCCCCAAACACATCCAATCAAAATTTTTAGATAGCCATTTTGTTGAGTGTAGTTGATTTCCAGATAGAAAATATGTTTTTGAGGAGGACACTCCCCCAGAACCGTCAGGGCAAGGGTTTTAAGTTATGTCCTGGGGGTAGAAACTTCAAAAGGGGCCCATTCTATTGGAAATTGAGAGTTCGAGTTCCCTTTTTAATAGTCAAAAGTGATTGGAGGGCACCTAGCCCCCCACGCCCATCATTCCCCCAAACACATCCAATCAAAATTTTGAGATAGCCATTTTATTCAGCGTAATTGATTTCCAGATATAAAATATGTTTTTGAAGACGATACTCTCCCACAACCCTCAGGGCAACGGTTTTAAGTTATGCCCTGGGGCCATATAAGGTTTTTATAGAAGGCGGTGTCCTAGAAACTTCAAAACAGGCTCATACGAATGGAAATTCGAAGGGCTAGTACCCTTTTTAATAGTCGAAAGTGATGGGAGGGCAACAACCCCCCCCCCCCCCCACAACCATCATTCCCCCAAACACATTTAATCAAAATTTTGAGATAGCCATTTTGTTCAGCGTAGTTGATTTCCAGATTAAAATATGTTTTGAGGAGGAGAATCCCCTAAAACCCTCAGGGCAAGGATTTTAAGTTATGCCCTGGGGTTATATAAGGTTTTTATAGAAGGTGTTGTCGTAGAAACTTCAAAACACGCTCATTTGATTGGAAATTCGAAGGGCTAGTAGCCTTTTTAATAGTCGAATGTGATTGGAGGGCAACTAGCCCTCCTCCGCCCATCATTTCCCCAAACATATCCAATCAAAATTTTGATATAACCATTTTGTTCAGCGTAGTAGATTTCCAGATAGAAATTATGTTTTTGAGGAAGACACTCCCCCACAACCCTCGGGGCTAGGGTTTTAAGTTATGCCCTGAGGGCCTATAAGAACAATGTTGGCACAATGTACTATTTATTATTTTTTTTCTTTAGATCTGGGCACTTCATACGGAAGGGGTTATCGTAGAAAGTTCAAAAGAGGCTCATTCGATTGGAAATTGAGAGTTCTAGTGCCCTTTTTACTAGTCAAAAATGATTGGAGTGCAACTAGCCCACCTTCACGCCCAGCATTCCCCCAAACACATCTAATCAAAATTTGAGATAGCTATTTTGTTCAGCGTAGTTGATTTTCAGATAGAAAAGATGTTTTTGAGGAGGACACTCCCCCAGAGCCGTCAGGGCAAGGGTTTTAAGCTATGCCCTGGGGGTAGAAACTTCAAAAGGGGCTCATTCTATTGGAAATTGAGAGTTCGAGTGCCCTTTTTAATAGTCAAAAGTTATTGGAGGGCACTTAGCCCCCCCACGCCCATCATTCCCCCAAACACATCCAATCAAAATTTTGAGATGGCCATTTTGTTCAGCCTAGTTGATTTCCAGATACTATGTTTTTGTATCTAGAAAATATGTTTTTGAGGAGGACACTCCCCCATAACCCTCAGGGCAAGGATTTTAAGTTAAGCCCTGGGGACATATACGGTTTTTATAGAAGGCATTGTCGTAGAAACCTCAAAAAGGGTTCATTCGATTCGGGCTCTTTCGATTGAAAATTCAAAGGGCTAGTGCCCTTTTTTATAGTCGAAAGTGATTGGAGGGCAACTAGCTCACCCCCACGCCTATTATTCCCCCAAACACATCCAATCAAAATTTTGAGATAGCCATATTGTTCAGCATAGTTGATTTCCAGATAGGAAATATGTTTTTGAGAAGGACTCTCCCCCATAACCCCCAGGACAAGGGTTTTAAGTTATGCCATGGGGCTTAAGTTATGCCTTGGGGCATATAAGGTTTATATAGAAGGCATTGTCGTAGAAACTTCAAAACAGGCTCATTGAATTGGAAATTCAAAGGGCTATGCCCTTTTTGTTGTCGAAAGTGATTGGAAGGCAGCAAGCCCCCCCCCCGCCCACACCCATCATTTAAATAAAACACATCTAATCAAAATTTTGAGATAGCCATTTTGTTCAGCGTAGTTTATTTCCAGATAGAAAATATGTTTTTGAGGATGAAACTTCCCCAAAGCCCTCAGTGCAAGGATTTTAAGTTATGCCCTGGGAGCATATAAGGTTTTTAAAGAAGACGTTGTCGTAAAAATTTCAAAAAAGCTCATTCGATTTGAAATTCAAAGGGCTAGTGCCCTTTTTAAAAGTCGAAAGTGATTGGAGGGCAACTAGCCCCCCCCCACTCCCATCATTCTCCCAAATACATGCAATCAAAATTTTGAGAGAGCCCTTTTGTTCAGCGTAGCTGATTTTCAGATAGAAAATATGTTTTTGAGGAGGACACTCTTGCACAACCCTCAGGGCAAGAGTTTTAAGTTACGCTCTGGGGGTATATAAGGTTTTTATAGAAGGTTTTTGTCGTAGAAACTTCAAAAAAGGCTCATTGGGTTGGAAATTCAAAGGTCTAGTGCCCTTTTTAATAGTCGAATGTGATTGGAGGGTAACTAGCCTTCCCACACCCATCATTTCTCCAAACACATCCAAGAAAAATTTTGAGATAGGCATTTTGTTGAGCGTAGTTGATTTCCAGATAGAAAATATGTTTTTGAGGAGGACACTCCCCCAGAGCCCTCAGGGCAAGTTATGCCCTGGGGGTAGAAACTTCAAAAGTTTGGTTGAAAATTGAAGGTTCGAATGCCTTTTATAATAGTTGAAAGTAAATGGAGGGCATCTAACCCCCCCCCCCCTCACGCCCATCATTCCCCCAATCACATCCAATCAAAATTTTGAGATAGCCATTTTGTTGAGCGTAGTTGATTTCCTCATAGAAAATATGTTTTTAAGGAGGACACTTCATATGGAAGGGGTTGTCGTAGAAACTTCAAAAGGGGCTCATTCGATTGTAAAATGAGAGTTCTAGTGCCCTTTTTACTAGTCAAAAGTGATTGGAGTTCAAATAGCCCACCTTCACGCCCAGAATTCCCCCAAACACATCCAATCAAAATTTTGAGATAGCCATTTTGTTCAGCGTAGTTGATTTCCAGATAAAAAAAATATGTTTTTGAGGAGGACACTCCCCCATAACCCTCAGGGCAAGGGTTTTAAGTTATGCCCTGGGGCGATATAAGTTTTTTATAGAAGGTGTTGTCGTAGAAACTTCAAAAAAGGCTCATTCAATTGCAAATTCGAAGGGCTAGTACCCTTTTTAATAGTCGAAAGTGATAGGAGGGCAACTAGCCCGTCATTCCCCAACGCCCTTCATTCCCCCAAACACATCCAATCAAAGTTTTGAGATAGCCGTTTTGTTCAGCGTAGTTGATTTCCAGATAGAAAATATATTTTTGAGGAGGACACTCCCCCATAACCCTCATTGCTAGGGTTTTAAGTTATGCCCTGGGGGCATATAAGGTTTTATAGAAGATGTTGTCGTAGAAACCTCAAAAAGGGCTCATTCGATTGGAAATTCAAAGGGCTAGTGCCCTTTTAAATAGTCGAAAGGAATTGGAGGGCAACTAGCTCCCCCGGGCCCATCATTTCCCCAAACACATCCAATCAAAATTTTGAGATAGCCATTTTGTTCAGCGTTGTTGATTTCCACATAGAAAATATATTTTTGAAGAGAACACTCCCCCACAACCCTCGGGGCAAGGGTTTTAATTTATGCCCTGAGGGCATATAAGAACGATGTTGGCATAATGTACTATTTATTTATTTTTTTTATTTTTTTTCCTTTAGAGCTGGGCACTTCATATGGAAGGGGTTGTCGTAGAAACTTCAAAAGGGGCTCATTTGATTGAAAATTGAGAGTTCTAGTGCCCTTTTTACGAGTCGAAAGTGATTGGAGGGTACCTAGCCCCCCCCCACGCCAATCATTCCCTTAAAAAAATCCAATCAAAATTTTGAGATAGCCATTTTGTTCAGCGTTGTTGATTTACAGATATAAAATATATTTTTGAGGAGGACACTCCCCCACAACCCTCAGGGCAAGGTTTCTAAGTTATGCCCTGGGGGCATATAAGGTTTTTATAGAAGATATTGTCGTAAAAACCTCAAAAAGGGCTCATTCAATTGGAAATTCAAAGGGCTAGTGCCCTTTTAAATAGTCAAAAGTAATTGGAGGGCAACTTGCCCCCCGGGCCCATCATTTCCCCATACACATCCAATCAAAATTTTGAGATAGCCATTTTGCTCAGCGTAGTTGATTTCCAGATAGAAAATATATTTTTGAAGATGACACTCCTCCACAACCCTCGCGGCAAGGATTTTAAGTTATGCCCAGAGGACATATAAGAACGATGTTGGCAAAATGTACTATTTATTATTTTTTTTCTTTAGAGCTGGGCACTTCATATGGAAGGGCTCGTCGTAGAAACTTCAAAAGGGGCTCATTCGATTGAAAATTAAGAGTTTTAGTGCCCTTTTAACTAGTCGAAAGTGATTAGAGGGTAACTAGCCCATCCACACGCCCATCATTCCCCCAAAAACATCCAATCAAAATTTTGGAATAGCCATTTTGTTCAGTGTAGTTTATTTCCAGATAGAAAATATATTTCTGAGGAGGACACTCCCCCATAACCCTCAGGACAAGGATTATAAGTTATGCTATGGTGGCATACCCCTATGCCTTCCCAAGGCCTGAAAAAAATTTGCACTCTACTGAAAAAATACAAATGAATGTGAATTGTCAGTTTAATATACATTTACTGATGTTCAGTAATCAAAATGTTAATATTATTTAATTTATTAAAGTTATAAAAGTAAAAACATTTATTTTTTTTTCAGTAAAGTGCAAATTTTGTTCTGGCCTTGGGAAGGCATAGGGTTTTGCGCCCAACTTATGTTAATTTCTGCTCGTTTTGAGTTTGACTCGGTTAATTATTGTAATTTCTCTTCGTATTGGGTTTCATTTATTTATCGATGCTGATTTGTGGTAGTTTCACGCTTGGTAGATTATTTGATTTTATTTTTGCTCATTTTTCATTTAATGGAGTTCTTTACTTTTCTTTGAAAAACTTATTTTGTGGAAAACGTTTATTAAATTAATATATAGAAAGAGTGGTCGTATAAACTTTGGAGAGGGCTCATTGGATTGTTAATCAGAAGTCTTAGTGCCCTTTTTGAGATTTAGAGTGATAGTAGTCTAGATAGCCCCCCACAACTCGTATTTCCCAAAATTTTATCGAAATTATATAGAAGATTTAAGTTATAACTTTAAAAAACTTAAAGCTGTATAAAAATTTTGAGATGGCCATTTGTTGTCGTAGAAACTTCGAAAAAGGCTCATTCGGTTTGAAATTGAAAGGGCTAGTGCTGTCTTTAATAGTTAAAATTGATTGGACGTAAACCTAACATTTCCCAAAACACATTCAATAAAAATTTAGAGATAGCCATTTGGTTCAACGTCATTGAAAATTCTGGAAATCATGTTCTTGAGAATGATAACCGCTCAAAGCCCTTAGGTAAAGGGCTGTAAGTTATGCCCTAAGGGCATTTTAAGTTTGTGTAAAAATGGGGATCGTATAACAATTAGAAAGGGAGCATTGGATGGGTAATTGGTAGTTTTAGTGCTCTTTTTATGATTCAGAGTTATCGGTGGGTGGATACCCCCCCCCCCACCCACACCTCGTGTTTCCCGAAATGCATCTAATTTCAATTTTTAGATTGAGAGGTGTTGTCGTTGAAACTTCGAGAGCAGCTCACTCGATTGGAAATAGAAAGGTCCAGTGCCCTTTTTGATAGTCGAAAAGGATTAGAGGGCAAATAATCCTGCCTCCCACGCCCACCATTTCCCTAAACATTTCCAATAAAAAGTTTGCAATAGTTATTTTGTTCAACGTACTTGGAAATTTCGGAAACTATGTCTTGGAGGAGGACACGCTCCCCCCCCCCCAGTCCAAAGGGTATGAGGTATTTCCTGGGGACGTATAAGGTGCATATAGAAAGTATAAGGTATATATGAATCTTAAAAAGTGCCCTTTTTAAGATTCAAAGTGATCGGAGGGTAGATACTTCCCCCTCAAACTTAGTATTTCCCCAAAATTTATCTGATAGAAATTTTGAGATGGCCATGTGTTGTCTAAGAAACTTCGAACACAGCTGATTTGATTGAATATTGAAAGGGCCGGTACCGTGTTTAGTATCCCATAGCTATTGGTGAGTAACTACTCCCCCTGTCGCACCCAGCATTTCCCAAACTTACCCAATGATAACTTTGAGATAGCCATTTGGCTAAACGTCATTGAAAGGTCTGGAAATTGTGTCTTTGAGAACAATAATCCCCCAGATCCCTTAGGGCAAGGGTTGTAAGTTATGCCCTAAGAGCATATAAGGTTTACCTAGAAATGGTATCTGTCAATTATGTCTTTGAGGATTTTGGCCCCCCCTCCCCCTCACAGTCCTCAGGGCAAGAGTTGCAAGTTATGCAGTGGTAAAATATAAGGTATATATGGAAAAGGTGATCGTACAAACTTCGGAGGGGGCTTATTGGATTTGTAATCAGAAGTTCTAGTGCCTTTTTAAGACCCAAAGTGATTGGAGCGTGAATAACCCCCCCCCTCCCCCCAACCGACACCTTGTATTTTCTCGAAATGCATCTGATAGAAATTTTGAGATGGCTATTTGTTGTCGCAGAAACTTCGGAAAATGCTCATTCGATTTGAAGTTGAAAGGACCAGTGCTCATTTTAATAGTTGAAAGTGATTGGATGGCAACTAACCCTCTTCCCAATCACACCAGTTCCTCAATCAGAACCAATCAAAATTTTGAGATAGCCATTCTGTTCAACGGGGTTAAAAGGTCTGGAAATTATGTCTTTGAAGTCATTGGATCGGTAATCAGAAGTTCTAGTGCCCTTTTTAAGATTCAGCGTGATCAGAGGATGGATACCTCCCCCCCCACACCTCGTATTTTCCCAAGGTGTATCTGATCTAAATTTTGAGTTGGCCATTTGTTGTCGATGGCCATTTGTGAATGAAAAATGCTCATTCGATTCGAAATTGAAAGGGTTAGCGTTAATTTTAATAGTTGAAAGTGATTGGAGGGCAACTAACTCCCCTCCTACACCCATCATTTCCTGAAACACAGGCAATAAAAATTTTGAGATAGCCATTTTGTTCAACGTAGTTGAACTAGTGCCCTTTTTAAGATTCTAGTGAGTTCTAGTGCCCTTTTTAAGATTCAAAATGATCAGAGCGTGGATACCTCCCCCCCCACACCTCGTATAATCCCAATGTGATAGCTATTTTGTTCAAAGCAGTTGAAAGGCTCTGAAATTATGACTTTAGAGTTGACAACCCCCCTACAGCCCTCAGGGCAAGGGTTGTAAGTTATGCCCTAGGGGCATATAAGGTATATGTAGAAAGGACGATCGTTCAAACTTCGGAGGGGACTAGTTGGACTGGTAATCAGAAGTTCTAGTGCCCTTCTTAAGAACCATTGTGATTTGAGGGTGGATACTCCCCTCCCCGAAACCTCGTATTTTCCCAAAATGTATCTGATAGAAATTTTAAGATGGCTATTTGTTGTCGTAGAAACTTCAGAAAATGCTCATTCGATTTGAAATTGAAAGGGCCAGTGCTCATTTTAATAGTTGAAAGTGATTGGAGGGCAACAACCCCCCTCCCATGGACACCATTTCCTCAAACAAAGCCAATCAAAATTTTTAGATAGCCATTTTGTTCAACGTAGTTAAAAGGTCCGAAAATTATGTCTTTGAAGTTGACAACCCCTCACAGCCCTCAAGGCAAGGGTTTTAAGTTATGCCCTGGGGGTATATAAGGTATATATAGAAAGAACGATCGTATAAAATTCAGAGGCAGCTCATTGGATTGGTAATCAGAAGTTCTAATGCCCTTTTTAAGATTCAGAGTGATCAGAGGGTGGATACCTCCCCCCATACCTCGTATTTTCCCAAAGTGCATCTGATCAAAATTTTGAGATGGCTATTTTTTTTGTCGTAGAAACTTCGAAAACAGCTCATTCGATTGGAAATTGAAAAAAAACAGTGTCCTTTTTAATAGTCGAAAATAATTGGAGGGCAACTTATCCTCCTTACACGCCCACCATTTTCCCAAACACAGCCAATAAAATGTTTGCAATAGCCATTTTTTCAACGTAATCGAAAGGTCCGTAAATTATGTCTTTGAGGATTGCCCCCCCCCCCATAGTCCTCCGGGCAAAAGTTGTAATTTATGCAGTGGGGGAATATAAGGGTTGTGTAGAAAGTTGAAAGTTCAAGTTCAATTTATTTCCATAAATAACAATAATAAAAACAATAACCCAAAGGACTCAATGGTCTGCTATTTGGGAAATAATATAGAATAAATGACTAATATTCAAACTTGGAATAAACAATACTAATCAATGTTTAATTTATAAATCTACAAGGAAAAGAAGTCAACTCACCGACAGTCCATATGAAACAGCGACTTTCCTATCACGCAACAATAAATAACAAATTAAAATTCTCTACATCCTCGAGGATCCAACCCCAACAAAAAAAAACAACCACCCCTCCCCCAAAAATTAAAACCATTAAACAACTAAAAATTATCTAATATTTAACTTTAATAAGAATCTTTTCATATGTCTCTTAAAGGAGCCAAGTGTTCGTGACTGACGAGTCGCAGCAGGAGCCAATTTCCAAGCACGGCCCACGGTCACGACCAGACCAAAATTTGAAGGAACCGAGGGAATAGCCGGAATTATCACATCCTCCAAGTTTCGAACTGTATACAAATTTATTTCCCCTACTAGTTTAAGTAGTTCAGAAGAACAGCATGGGAGATCTCTGTGGAAGAATTGATATACCAACGAAGATAGAGATATACATAAATATCTTTAATCTTAAGAAGATCAACAGGAGTGTGTGTAGTCGACTGGAGAACTCTTACCGCTTTCTCATGAAGAATATGAACAGGAGCAAGTACAGAAGGAAATTTATACATCCACACACACGAACAGTAACAAATATAAGGGAAAATGAGAGAGAAATATAAAAGACGGAGTATAGGAAAAGGAAATTTACGCTTTGATTTACGGATGATTCCAAGTCCGCGGGAAATTTTCACTCTTATTACTTGAACGTACTACTTAAACGAAAAATTTTCATTCAAAAGAATTCCCAGGAATCTCACATATCGATCCGGGGGGCGACTTACGGAGCCTCTTGCTGTAGGATGTTCAATAATTCTGGGGCAGCTCACACCTGTACAGGACAAAATCAGAAGGTACGACTTTTTTACATTTAAAGTTAGTTGAGTTATTTCAAACCAAATATGTATCTTCTTAGTCATTGCTAGAAGCTTTAGAATAAGAGATGACTCACCCAGAGCTGCAGCACATAGAGTAGTGTCATCTGCAAATGCTACCAGTTCTTCTCGAATATCAGATATGGACGCAAACATAGTCTGAGAGTAATATTTGTGACACAATCCACAGCAAACATTGGTAATTGGGGTGTTAAGAAGTCGGTAGAGGTCGTTCACATAAATCAGCAAGAGGGTTGGCCCAAGAATAGAACCTTGGGTTACACCGTATTCAATTGGAACTTGCTTGTCTGTATCTTCAATGGCGATAGATCTGTCAGTGAGGTATGCAAAGAACCAAGACAAAGCTTCCCCACGCACACCATGATGAGAAAGTTTACCAATGAGGATCTTGTGTGTAAGGCTGTCAAAAGCTTTCTTTACATCAAGAAAAATGGCTGCAGGAATAAAATTAGAATCTAAAGATCGTTGTATAGACTGAAGAAGTTTATTACAAGCATGTTCTGTAGAATACTTTGCGTGAAATCGAAACTGATGCTGATGGGAAAACAAAATTTGCTTCAAGAAGTCTCACCAGACGTTTGAGCATTGGCCTTTCAAATATCTTAGAGAACACTGACAAAAGAGAGATCGGCCTATAGTTCCCAGGATCCTCACGGTCACCTCCTTTAAAGAGAGCTATCACACGAGACAATTTAAGACGTTGGGGAAATACTCCTAGTTGAAATGACCTATGAATCAAATGGCAAAGTGGGGTGATAATCGATGGAAAGATATGTTTAATTTCTTTAGCAGAAATTTCCGTATAAACTTTGGAGGGGGCTCATTGCATTCGTAATCAGAAGTTCTACTGCCTTTTTAAGACCCAGAGCGATTGGAAGGTGGATACCCCCACCACACATCGTATTTTCCTGAAATACATCTGATAGAAAATTTGAGATGGCAATTTGTTGTCGTAGAAACTTCAAAAACAGTTCAAGCGATTGGAAATTCAAAGGGCCAGTGTCCTCTTTATTAGTAGAAAATGATTGGCGTGCAACTAATCCTCCTCCTTCACCCATCATTTCCACAAACACATCCAATCAAAGTTGGAGATAGCCATTTTGTTCAACATAATTGAAAGGACTGGAAATTGTGCCTGTGAGGATGACACCCCCTCTCCCCAAGCCCTCAGTGGAAGGGTTGTAAGTTATACCCTGTTTGCATATAAGGTATATAGAAAGGGTAATAGTATAAACTTCGGAGGGGGCTCATTAGAATGGTAATCTGAAGTCCTAGTGCTCTTTTTGAGATTTAGAGTGATCAGAAGCAGATACCCCCCTCCCATCAACTCGTATTTTCCCCAAATGCATCTGATAGAAAATTTGAGATGGCCATGTGTTGTCTTAGAGATTTTTAGATAGCCATTTTGTTCAACGTACTTGAAAGGTCTGGACTTTATGTCTGCGAGGATGACAACCTCCCCCCCCCAGAGCCCTCAGGGCAAGGGGGATAATTTATGTGCTTGGGGCATATAAGGTGTATATAGAAAGAAAGATCGTATAAACTTAGGAGAGAGCTCATTGGATTGTTAATCAGAAGTTGTAGTGCCCTATTTAAAATTGGAAGTGATTAGAGGATGGATACCTCCCCCACCTACGCCTCATGGGTGGCCAGTGCCCTTTTTTCGACAGTTAAAAGGGTAAGTACCCTTTTTAATAGTAAAAACTGGTTAGAGGGGAACTAACCCCCCTCCCATGCCCATCATTACCCCCAACGCGTCCAATAAAAATTTCGAGATAGTCATTTTTTTCAACGTATTTGAAAGATCTGGATATTATGTCTTTGCAGATTGCAGCCCCCCCCCCCTCAGGTAAAAAGTTGTATACTGTTTTTACTTATACTATAAATATTTTATATATACTTATATAAAACATACGTTTATATTTACTTATAATATAAATGTTTTTACTTTTAAAACTTTAATAAATCAAATAATATTAACATTTCCATTACTAAATATCAGTATGTGGATATTGAACTGACAATGCACATTAAATTTTTCAGTGAAGTGCAAATTTTGTTCTGGCCTTGGGATGGCATAAGGATCTTGAGCCCTACTCATGTTAATTTCTGCTCGTTTTGAGTTTGAATCGGTTATTTATTGTAATTTCTGTTCGTTTTGGGTTTCATTTATTCATCAACGATAATTCGTGATAGTTTCACGCTTGGTAGATTTTTTATTTTATTTTTGCTCACTTTTGGTTTAATGGAGTTCTTTACTTTTCTTTGAAAAACTTATTTTGTGGAAAAAGGTTTTTAATTAATTTCTGTTCGTTTTATATTGGTCTTTTCAGTCATAGTCTTTTCAGGGAAAAAGAAAACTATCCTTTAAACCTTTTTGTTTTTTTAAGACTTTATAGTTTGGCCTGCTATTTGTATCCTGGAGAAAAATGTTCAGTAATTTTTAACAACAGACGTCCTTTTAAAAATTTGGATACAAATAGTAGTGTTTAATTTAGTTAGATACCTCCTCTAGTTGACCTGAAATAGAAAACTTGATACCATTTATAACAAAATTTTTTTAATTTCTTTGATAGTTTGGATACACTGACACTATTTTATTTGGTTAAATTTTAAGAGCAGAAGTAGCCACGAAAGCTTGAACATAATACCCTCAGTCATTCTTGGGATAGTGCTGAGATGCCTTATTGGGAATTAGCATTAATACTGTACATTTTGATTTAACCTTAAGGCAACATTTAGTTTTTAAACATAATTGGCAAATGGGAGGATGGGCGTGGTAGGGGGACTAGTTGCCCTCCAATCACTTTTGACTATTAGCCCTTTTTCAGCCCTTTCTATTTTCAATGGAATGAGCCCTTTTCGAAGTTCCTAAGACAGCTCCTTTGATACGAAGTGCCCAGTTCTAAACAAAAAAAAAAGAAAAAAATAATAATACATTGTACCCACATCGATGTTAACTATAAAAACGTCAAGCCTTCCAATAAATTTCGACTATTAAAATGGGCACTAGGCCTTTCAATTTCCAATGAGCCCTTTTTGAGTTTCAACGACAACCCTTTCTTTAAACACCTTATTTGCCAAAAAGGCATAAATTACAATCCTTACCCTGAGAGCTGTGAGGGAGTTGCCATCCTCAAAGGCCTAATTTCCAGAATTTTTAACTACGTTAAACAAAATGGCTATCTCAAAATTTTGATTGCATGTGTTTGGGGAAATGGTGGGTGGGAGAGGGGTGTTAATTATCCTCCACTCACTTTCGATAATTAAAAAGGACACAAGCCCTTCTAATTTCCAATCGAATGAGCCCTTTTTGAAGTTTCTACAACATCACTATCTATAAAAAACCTTATATGCCCCAAGGGCATAACTTACAACCCTTGTCCCGAGGGTTCTGAGGGGGTTATTATCCTCAAAGAACTAATTTCTAAAACTTTAATATACCTTGAACAATATGGCTGTCTAAAATTTTGATTGGATATGTTTGAGGAAATGGTGAGCATGCGAGGGGTTTAGTTGCCTTCCAATCATTTTCAACTATTAAAAAGGGCACTAGCCATTTCAATTTCAAATCAAATAATCCCTTTTTGAAGATTTTACGACAGTACTTTCTATAAGAAACCTTATATGTCCTCAGGGCATAACTTACAACTCTTGCCCTGAAGGCTGTGGGGGAGTGTCCTCCTGAAAAACATAATTTCTAGCTGGAAATCAACTACGCTGAACAAAATAGCTATCGTAAAGTTTTGATTGGATGTGTTTGGGGAAATGGTGGGTGTGGAAGGGGTGTTAGTTGCCTTCCAATCACTTTCGACTATTAAAAAGGGCCCAAGCCACTCCAATTTCCAATCGAATGAGCCTTTTTCGAAGTTTCTACGACAACTCCTACGATACGAGGTGCCCTGATCGAACACCAAGAGCCAAAAATAAATAATACATTGTGGCAACATCGTTCTTTACTTAGG
Source organism: Artemia sp. Qi Xiang Cuo (assembly GCF_049724085.1). Classification (NCBI taxonomy): domain Eukaryota; kingdom Metazoa; phylum Arthropoda; class Branchiopoda; order Anostraca; family Artemiidae; genus Artemia; species Artemia sp. Qi Xiang Cuo. The sequence goes on along the minus strand of NC_142813.1, from coordinate 50,257,087 downwards.
CAGCGCTATTGCACTGCCTATGATTGGAACAAAATTCAAACTTTAGCGTACAGAGCGAGGTACTGAATATAGAACGAACTCCCTAATATACGTATTAAAAATACATGAATATAGAAGTTCGTTATGTAAGTTATTTCGTAAGTTACGTACATTTATTACGAATAAAAAGGTTCGTAAATAAAATTAAACAACTTTCGAATAAGCCATTTAACCAAATAAAAGTAAAATGAATACGCAAATTTTGTTTTAAATTTTCATCTAAGGTGAGTCAAAATAAAAACCTGCATTAATTCAAAAACGTTCAAAACTTAAATTAAAAAAATAATTTTTTTTAACTGGAAGTAAGGAGCGACATTAAAACTTAAAATGAACAGAAATTATTCAGTATATGAAAAAGGCTGTCCCCTCCTCAATACCTCACTCTTTGCGCTAAAGTTTTTTGTTTTAAGAAAAATTCGTGAGAAAGAGTCTAACTTTAGCGTAAAGCACGAGGCGTTGAGGAGGGGACAGCCCCATTCATATACGGAATAATTTCTGTTCGTTTTAAGTTTTAATGTCGCTCCTTACTTTCAGTTAAAAAAAACTTGTTTTTTTTATCTAATAGCGTAGGGGAGAGTCGGGAACCCTGGGATAAGTTCAACTTAAAGCTCAATATCTCTTACGTTTACAGTCCAATTTTCCTGTATCAAACATCAATCTGTTGCAAAACCATTTGACTTTTACTGGGATTTTTCTCAGATTTTGTTTGCTCGCAGTAAAAAGCAAGACTTATTTTTCAGAGGGTCCCGTTTCGTCCCAGAGTACCACTTGTGCGGGTACTATGGGTCAGGGTGGTGGGTACTTTGGGACTCCATAATAAATCAATTAAAACTTCGTATATTTTGTGGTATAAAACTGTAAAAATACAATAAACTTATTTAAAAAGTTATTCAACAGAGTAGTTGGTCAGGTTTGCATCAAAGCTGATCATCTTGGCAATGCGTTTAGTTCCGTCCAAGACCATTAGAACTGGCAATTTATCACTACTTCTGAGATATTGACAATCGCTTCATCACGCTCTTTCGGAAACGTAAACTTCCAGGCTGGAACATTTCGTTTCAAAAATTTGGCAGTTTAGCCATTTGGCTTAGCCTGAAGCACTTCGCCAGTGTAGAATTTCGATCCCTTTTTCCACTTCTAGTCGACTACAACAAAGTCACCGGAACTGATACTGGGAGTCACAGACTCCTCTTCCGCCAATTGCAAATCCTTAGAGCAGAACGAGTCGTCAGAATTGTTGTCACACTCAAAATCCCCTGGTCCTGCTTCATCTTCGCTTTCGTCCCTGAACGTCAGCAATCTCTTGGTAGTTTTCTTCTGAATCTTCGACTTTTTTGCAGGAGCCGATTTCTTTCTTTTCTTGAGATCCTTCTTTTCTTTTTTTTGCCTTCCTTTGTTTTTTTGCAGCTTGGATCGAGTCTTTCACCGGTGTAGAAGTCAATATCTTGGATACTCCAGGATTCCTGCATGTCTTTCTGTTTGTAGCCTCCCTTCATGGCAGGGTTATAATATCTTCTGGCACAACAAACGAAGTAAAATGGGTTGTAGTACTGGGACTCTAGCTCAACTGAAGCTCTTGCAGATCTGGTAAATTTTCGTCAACAGCGGCAGACTTATTTCCCCGCTCAGTAGTATCTTCTCGTCGCAAAGCAGGAAGAAAGTCATACTATTGCCACACTCCAGTATTCAGCGGGAAAATTCCAAGCTTTGAGAATCTGTTAGTGATGTTAGTCTGATAGAAGGCCTTAGGAAAAGCAACCCCCAGTAATTCACCGATCTCATATTCCGTCACTGCTCGACCGGGGTTAAGTCTCAACCAGTTCGCCATTGCCTGTGACCAGTAAGTCTTTAAAGGTCCATAAACCGAAACGTCGAGAGGCTGCAACCTGGATGATGTGTGCGGCGGGAACGTAGGTAAATGTATTCCCTTTTCTTTGGCCAACGGAATTGCATCGCAAATGGTGTGACTTTCATGATTGTCCATCAGAATCAAGACAGGATTCTCAAGAGATGGGTGGACATGCAATACAAAGTACTCTAAATACAGCAAAAACAGATCCTTTGTCATCCAAGCATTTCCAGACTTGCGACTTGCTATTCCAGCAGTCTGTGGGGGGGGGGGGCTCCACCAACAAGTCCTTCTTCCAAAATTACTAGTGGTAAAATCAGAAAGGCTAGGATAAATCCTCCTATGGCATTTACTGTGCCCACCATGGTCACCAGCTTTCCTCACTCTTGGGAAGTCGCAGAACCATGCTGCCTTACTCCCTTCGGGCTCAGCACTCTTTGACACTTGGTCTGGACATTCGCAAGCCCAGTCCCATCGAGGTTGAAGATCCAGCTAGCAGGGAACTTGTATTTTGAATACAACTCTCCGATATTCCCGTAAAAAGTATCAACAACAACATGATTGAAACCAAAGATTTTTCTGGATACTTGTAGGTTCTGGCCTTCGAAGAGAAATCGAAGGATGCTTTCTAGGAAAGCCATTCAACCAGTTTTTGCCTGCAGAATTTTCTCTGTCCCAGCTTGGCGGATATGCACGTCCATTTTCTTTCGCCATAACCCAAGCAAGCTCTTTTGCTCTCTTCCTGGAGAGATCATAGTGCATTCGGGCTGCTTGAAGGATGTACTCTTCAAGTTGATGCTCCTACTCAATCGTAAATACTCGCCTGTTGTCATAGGCGGGAGTGTAACTAAACTCTTCTTTTTCTTCATCTGTTCTGTTACAAAACGCAGTGGCATATCTGCTAGGAGTTGACCGCTTGACATTGTAAATTTCAACAGCTGCTGAAAGTGGCATCCCAAAAAGGTGAGCTTCTACTGCTTTTTTCATGTCCTCCTCATTCCAGACGTAAAGCGACGGATCAGCTTTCCTAGTTTTTGGCATTCTAAAACGGAAGAAAGAGTTTTTAGTTTATATATTTAGTTTAAGTTCTTCTAAGTTTATATATTAGGTAAGATTTAAATTTAATGGAAAAATTTGAATGTATGGAGTTTATGATTGAATATAGTTTTATGGAATATAGAAATAATATAGGATTTTGTATGATATAAAGAAAAAAAATTATAGAGTGTAGATTTGAAGTATTTGAGACTTAGATTGTAGATTTTAGATTTGAGGTCTTTGATTTGAAGACTTAGATTTGAATTAGTGGAGTTTATTTTATGAAAAAAAATTGAGTAAATTTTTAGGGAATGTAGAAATAGTATGGGATTCTTATGAATTCTTAGATTATAGATTTGAAGTAATTTTTTTAATGATTGTTGGAATTTATTTTAAACTAGTGGAATTTATTTTATGTGTTGAGGGGGATACGATTGGCCTAGCTTGTAAAATATTTGATTATGGGGAGTTGTTTTTTAGGATTGTTGTAGCTACCTTATAACACAAGGCCAATCGAGAGTAGAAAAACGAAAGAAAGAAGTTAACATAAGACAAGAATCATAATCTCGAAAGTTCTCTAGGCTAAAGCAATCAAGGGTACCCTGGTACACAATGAACTGAACCTGTCCCAATGTACCCCGGAACACGCGTCCCAGAGTACCCTAACTGTACAAACTTACAAAAAAAAATTGATCATCCACTAGATGGCAGAAGAAAACAACAAAATTTACACCACTGAAAAGCTGATAAATTTCTCTATCTATTGGGCTATAAGCAATTTTCTAGAAGCTGCTTACCTAAGAGTACCGTAGAATATCGCAAAGCAAAAATATTTTTCAAAGACCACATAAAGAATTCTTACCTAAATTTTGTGATAGAAAGTTCCACATGCGACCACTTTACTGCATCCAGAGATAGTCCAAGAGATGGCGTTTGAGGTGTGAGTAGCGGCAGATTTTTAGCTTGAAGTTTACTGTTAGGAGTACACGTGTCTCAACGGACCCGCGTCCCAACGTACCCAAATCTCTCCTATATTAATGACTTTCAATAAAGATTGTAAATACTTTTCAAAAAGACAAAGAATATACAAATGAACCTTTTGGCGAGAGTTGAACTAAATCAAAACGTGTTATGTGTGTACGAGCTGTCAAAAAGGGCGTCACTCAGAAATGACTGAGCATATTAATTTGGAACTAATATTATTACCATTACCACTTCTACATTTACTACTACTACTACTTCCATAACAACTACTTGTAAGGCTAAGAGCATGAAGATGGATATTTATAGAATTATATAAATATACAGGTTATAAAAGAGACATATCAGCAATTTAATAGCAAAGGCTAGTTGTATTAAATTGAATCTTATAGGATGTATAAGAGAGATGTTCAACTGACAAAATACTATTGCTACTACTAGAACTATAATAGTATATATATATATGCTATATAAATTGCTCTATAGAGATATTACTGCTAGTACTATTGCTAATAATGCTAATACTACTTGTTGGAGTTCCACCCCTGTTTCTTTTCCTTTCAGATAAATGACCTGTTTTTGTTTTCTTAATTACATTTGCTTATAGTATAATTTTAAAAGACAGGTTAAATTCTCGTTGCTAAGTTAGAGGTATCGCAATAAGAAGCTTCGAAGTAAGTTCTATTTTTTTACTTGCTGGTTTGGAGTTACTGAAAGATAAAGCTAAGAGGTAGAATTGGGTTTGAATGAGGATGGATATAATTGGCTGGCCCAACTGAAGGTCCACCCCTTTGAACAGTGGGGTAAAAATATCATTTTGATTCAGTCTACTTTGGAACCCCGCATAAGGAGTCTGTAATTGGAATTTATAGATGTCATTATTGTGACCCTTTTGGAAGAATACAAGTAAGGTATTTTTTACAAACTGTGTACTAGTTTCTGTAACCTAGGCAGGGTAGGAATAGAGCTATGAAGTACCGACAGTATTATATTGACAGGGAGGTTTGTTACCTCCAAGGAGAGAGTTAGATATTTTCTAGCCGTAACCCAAGGCGGGTACACATGGCTTTAGAAAGTGGCCATTTGACTACTCGATGGCGTCGTCATACCCTGGGACAGGGTATTATTTAAATAGGGTAGTACCAAACCCAATATTTGCAGAACCGGTGTGGTAGACGCGGCATCACATTATATTTTGGGGCCGGGGCTTTCCCCTCCAATAAGTGGTGATACCCGTATATTACCACGCCACTGGCGTTGTGACCTACCGGTGTAACAGTGGTGGCTAAAAATACCACAAACATTGGTGCTAACAACAAAAGGACCTATCAAAACATGATAGTGAAAAAATTTCATGTTTTTGAAGAGACAAGTAATTTAGTCTACAAGAGTAACCCATTTCGATTACATATAAAGAGAAAAAAAATACGGAATCAATTAATAGATTTGTGGAAATCTATTATGGGCCAGTTCTTCTTAGATCATAATTGAAACATTTACAAATCAATACATCACGCAACTAACTAGAGTGAAAAAATATAATTGACACGCAGCAATTTTTTGTGAGAGACTGGAGGTTAAATGGGTGAAAGAACTATCATTTAGACTGATGAGGTAATTTCAGTTGTCACAATGTTTAAATTATATCGGACACGAATGAGGTTAACGCAAGACCAAGAAAGGCGAGTGAAGCCCATAGAAAAAGTATGAAAATAGAAAGTAAGGCTAATATGGCGGCCTTTGAAAGAGAGCAACAAGAGTATGGGGGTAAAATGCTGGCTGAGCAAGATTAAATTAGAAAGAATAGAAAAGAGGACAAGAAGGCTGAGTAGCCTATAAAGAAAGAGACAATACGGATATAGAACGAACGGATTCAGAAAATTAAATAAGAAGAAAGTAATGAAAGACGAAATCACAGTAGTCCGAGTAGAAGGGGCAGTGTTGAATCGAGATCCAGCAGGGGCTCGCGAAAAACTACCCAAATAGAGATGACACAACGTATATTAAATTTCATGGAGAAAGAGAGGATAGCCAGAGATCTTCATCAGGCTGAAAAAGATAGTCAAGCCAATGAAATACTTCATCAGGCCCGTATAGACAAAATTGGGACAGATAGACAAGAAAGAGAGAAAGAGAAGATAGCTAGAGAGCAGAGAGAAGAGAATATTAGGATAGATAGAGAACAAAAGGAACAGGCTGATAGAATAGCCAGAGAACGAAAAAAGGAGACTGATAAAATAGCTAGAGAGAAAGAAGAAAGATATCACCAAGAGTTTAAAAGAACCATGATAGGTCTATTAGAAGCCCGCTGGGGAATTCCAGAAAGTGAGATTTTATCACAACTAACTTCTAGGCTGTCAGATAGTCATAATAATTTGTCTAAGAATTAACAGCGAGAAAATAAAAATTACCAAACATTAAACACTTTTACAAGAAAATATTTAACTTCGCTGATTAGGGTGAAGGTGAGTTGGCCCATAAAACAAATTGGGAGGCTGCACCGCCCTATCAGAAATAAAAATGCTTGATAGTCCAAATGATGATAATCTGGTAAAAATTGATTTCTCGGAGCCTTTTTCTAAGAATTGCCATAATAAAGAGGAGAAAGTAACCTATAAAAGAACGAATTGGGCTATAGCACATAATCAAGGAAATATTGACGAGTTTGTGAAATCACATAAAATAGAAGGGAAATTAAACGGAAAATTGACCGAAATGGTAATTGACTCGGGGAGTGAGCAAACTTTTGTGCGAATGGACCTAATTAAAAAGACGGAAATAGACCATAAGAATAATATTACAACAGTGTGTTATTATGGAGATAAGCAGCGATCCCCATCCGCTTGGGTAAGAATAGAAATTGCAAAGAAAGACGGTGCGGTCCAATGAAAAACAATAAAGGTAGGCTTAGTATCTACGCTAGCAGTGAATGTTTTAGTAAGAGGAAACTTTGGAGATATCGGAAATTGGAAATCCAAATTTCCAGAAAATGGAAAACTTGAGAACACTTTTAACGAGTATGAGACGCCGAAAAATGGCTGCCAAAATGAAGCGCTGATTGGACCAAAGAAAAATGAGACGAAATTTATTGTACGCGCTTTTCCTCTCAAAGTTCGAGAAATTTTAGTAAAATATGAAAAACCAAATATCGGAGTTCAGTTCCAATTTGATAACGAAATATTTATTTCTGCGGTAAAAGTAAAGAGAACTAAAAGAGAGAAAAAAGATGCGAAGCGGAACTACAATAAAGAAATGCAGTCAAAGATGGACACTGGAGTCCAATTCAGATTTCATGACGATTTATTTAATGCTAATACAAAAGAAAAGAAAACTAAGAGAGAGAAAAGAGATATTAAACGGAGCTACAATGAAGTAATGCAGTCAAAGATGGTTGACACTGGAGTCCAAATCAGATTTAACGATGATTTATTATTTTGCGCGAATGACAAAATTGAGAAAAGTAGAGATGAAAAGAGGAGTGTAAAAAAAAGACAAAATTTGGAGATTCAGCCGGCAGTGGCAAAAAATAAAAAAATGTTGGATGGGCTGTGCCTTGAAAACATAAATAATAGGGAGAAAAATAAAATGTTGGATGGGCTGTGCCTTGATAACATAAATAATACGGGGGGAAAAGAGGTCAAAGACCCATGGGGAATAAAACAAGATGGTAAAAAAATAGAAATGAATGACCTGCAACGGGTTGGGGGAAAGTTGGGAGAGATTGAATGTCGAGTCGGATTGGAGAAACTTGGAAAGGAATCTGAGATTGGTATTATCAACTCAAAAGATATGTCAATCCTTTATGAGGGGGAGGAATCCCTTGGGGAAGATCCCTTGCGGGGAGGTCACGAAAGATAGCCCTTTTCCTCAATGCACAACTGGCGGACAAGTTGTGATCCCTTTACCGAGATTTTGCCTCTCTGATCTGGAGTCCTCGGGGGATACTCTCTCCCAGTCACTTCATACTTCACCCAAACCTTTGTCCAGTAACACTATTCATAGCTGTTATTCTTCATGGGAATCAACAATTATTTCCGGAAAACCATATTCAGTATCGAAGTTTCATCTGCAATTAGCATCAACGCATATTCTTCATTTAATTATCCCAGGGGAGGGAACCCAGAAAAAAGGCGACTCATGGTTATCTCAAAGTTTTACTTCATTCCCAGTGCCCTTACCGTTCTCACAGGTCTTTGCATTTTCAGCCTTAGATTATTTGAAATAATGCCAAGGGCCAATTTACTTTTTGATTGAGATGTGGGGTTCTTATTACAGATAGAAATTAAGAGGGTAGTGCAGCCAATTTTTCAGGATGGCTGACATCATAATATTTGCCAGAAACTGATTCTCTGCTCCTCTCAAATGTAAATTCGGGAGAGCGAGAAAATTTTTTGTATTTGATTTTGCTGCGCACAATCATTGTCTACGAATCTTGAGGACTTCAACCTTCAAAGCCTAATGCTGATGCTATACGATCTAGACCATGGTGGTCCTACAGTAGAGACGCGTCGATGACGACCGATCTAGAGCCAAGCGGGTGAAGTAGTAGCACAGACAATGGTGGAAGAGAGAAGGCAAATGGATTTTGTAAAGTTGAAGTTATGTGTTTATATTTGTAAGGGTGGACCAAGGTAGCGCGTGGGCGGTCATTTATCTTACGGGGGGAGGTGTTGGGGTTACACCCCTGTTTCTTTTCATTTCAGATAAATGACCTGTTTTCGTTTTCTTAATTACATTTGCTTATAGTATAAGATTAAAAGACAGGTTAAATTCTCGTTGCTAAGTTAGAGGCGTCGCAATAAGTAAGCTTTGAAATAAGTTCTATTTTTGTACTTCCTGATTTGGAGTCATTGAAAGATAAATCTAAGAGATAGAATTGGGTTTGAATGGATATGGAGATGATTGGCTGGGCCAAGCGTAGGTCCACCCATATGAACAGTGGTGTATAAAATATTATTTTGATTTAGTCTACTTTGAGACCCCGTATAGGGAGTCTATAATTGGAATTTATAGATGTTATTATTGTGACCATTTTAGAAGAATACAAGTAAGGTATTTTCTACAAACTGTGTATTAGTTTTCGTAACCCAGGCAGGGTAGGAATAGAGCTACGAGGCACTGTCATTATTATATTGACAGGGGGGTTTGTTATCTTCAAGGAGAGAGTTAGAGATTTTCTAGCCGGAACCCATGGCGGGTACACTTGGCTTTAGAAAGTGGCCATTTGACCACTCGATCGTGTTATCATACCCTGGGACAGGGTATACTGTAAATCGGGTAGTACCAAACCCGATATTTGTATAACCGGTGTGCTAGACGTGGGATTCGCGTTGTATTTTGGGGCCGGGGCTTTCCCCTCCAATAAGTGGTGACACCCGTATATTACCACCCCAGTGGCGTTGTGGCCTACCGGTATAACACTGGTGGCTAAACACCACGAACAGTACTGCTCTTACTACTATTACAGCTATGCCTAAGTGTTTGAAGGTGAAATTTTCAGGAAATTTTTAGAGGGAAGGTGAACTGAATTTACAACCCGCCGTCTGTATGCAGGTTGTCAAAAAGGCATACCAGCAATATGTTGAGAACAGTTTTTTGTGTTAAGAACAAACTTACAGGGCTTGTTGCAGGGAATATTGAAATAAACAAACGACAATATTTGCATCATATTGCAACTCCTTCTAATCATAGTACTGCTTCTACTACTACTGAAATTAAAGTTACGACTGCTGCAACTAATTTTACTGCAACTACTGCTGCAACTATTACTGCTACTAGAGCTAAGGGTATTAAGGCAACAATTTTGGGGAACACTAACACTTTATTAAACTGAATTGGAACACACTATGCCCACACAGGCTGGCAAGAGGACTTATTGGGAATGCTTAAGAAATAATTGTTGATATTAAATTGAAACTTTCAGAGTTTATTGAAGGGGCTATTGAACAAAACCAAAGGTAATATATGCACACTGTTACTGATGTTACTACTGCTACTGCAATTGTCGCTAATACGCAAGCTATGGGTATTAAGATCAGGCTCTAAAGGAATATTTAAACGGATATTGATAAAGTTTAAAGGAAATGGATGTTTAAAGGATCTAATTTGACTGAAGATTAAAAGTTCTAGTGCTCCTTCTAAGAGGCAAAAGTGATTATATGGCAATCAGTCATGTTCTTCTAGGTCCAATAATTATGTCGCTACGAGTGTAGGGGTGTAAATAATTGTAAATAAGACACCTCAGCATTATCTGGAGAAGAACTGGGGTTTTAAGTTGAATTTTTTTGGGCTATTACTATTACTACTTCTGTTCTTACAACTTAAATGGACCAAACAAGTGTAAATTTAAACAGGATATCAAAGAGCAAAAATAGAATATGTATGCTCTTTGAAGAGCACACATAGAATTTTGGGAATGGTATTTAATTTATAATTTTTAAAGTTAAACTTTTCAGGTGAACTTGAGGAGGTATAAAACCAAAATAAACAATACAACTTATGATAGGATTCGAAATTGTTAAAAAAGTATGTCCAATATGGAAATTGCAAGCCAACCATGGGTTCATTTTAAAAAGAGAAAAATATACAGAAAAAAAATCCATGAAAAAACTCTGTCAATAAAAAACGAACAGATACTTTTTCAACAAAACCCCCTGCCTTCTCAAGACCAGAACATATTTTTCACTTTACTGAAGACAAAACAATTTAAAAGAATTTTCAACTTTTTGAGTTTAATATATAAGAAATTATTAAGCATTTTAGGGTTAAATATCAATATATGCATATTAAACTGATATTTCACGGTCATTTTTTTTCAGTTAAGTGTAAATTATATTAAAAGTTTTACTGACAAAATTTGAACACAAAAAATCATAAGCAGCGCAATGGCGATGACTATTTTTTTTCTTATAGATCAGGGTACTTCGTATAGAAGGAGTTGTCGTAGGAACTTAAAAAAGGAATTGTTCGATTGAAAATTGAATGGGCTAATAATCCTTTCAATAATAGAACGTGATTGGAGGTCAATTAACCCCCCTCCCACGCCAACCATTTCCCAAACACGTCCAATAAATATTTTGAGATAGCCATTTTGTTCAGCGTAGTTGAAGACTCTGGAAATTATTTCTTTGAGAATGATACCTCCCCCCCCCCCCACACCTCTCAGCGCCAATGTTGTAAGTTAGTCTCTGAGGGCATATGAGGTTTTTATGAGAAGGGTTGTCGTATAAACTCCGAAGGGCTCATCGGTTCGGACATCGAATGTTCTAGTTTACTTTTTAAAAGCCAAATTGATTGACCCCCCCCCCCTTACTTCGTATTTTTCACGAATGAATCCGAGAGAAATTTTGGGATAGCCATTTGTACAAAAATAGTCCAAAGATCATATAATAATACCTTTGGGTTGACATAATCTCCCAGAGTCAGGGGGTATCGGTAATAAAATGTTTCTAGGGTTATATAAGGTTTTTATAGAAGGGATGGTCCTTTGAATTTTAGAAGATGCTCATGTGATTGAAAATGTGTTGTTCTAGCTCCCTTTTAAGAGTCAAACATGATGGAGAGTAATTGTCCCCCTTCCCTCCCTGACATCCTAGTTTCCTGAATTGTATTTAATTGAAATTATGAGATAGCCATTTTGTTACCAATGGTCCAAAAATCCTATAACAGTGTTTTTAGGGTGGACACAATCCCCCAAAGCCCACGGAGAAGGATTGTAAGTTTTGCCCCAGGGCATTCAATATTTTTGTGGAGCGGGTGGTCGTATAACATTTGGATTGATAGTAGCTCATTTGATTAGAAGTCGGAGGTTTTATGGCCCTCTATAAGAGTCAAAAGTGAATGAGGGTCAATCAGCCCCCCTCCCTCCCAAGCCTATCATTCCCCAAAACAAATCTGGTAGAACTTGTAAGAGAGTTATTTTGTTCAGCATTGTTGACAGATTTAGCAATTATGTCCTTGGGGATGTCAACCTCCCCACAGTCTGCAGATCAAGGGCTGTAAGTTAGATAATTCGTTCATTGTCTACATATAGTATATGTTATTAAGAAAGTGTGCATGTTTGACAAAGAGACGAAGGGCATTTAGGTGAGCTTTTTAGAGAAGTTTTAGGAGAGTGTTGGACTAAATCAAAATACGTTATGTGTATATGTATTGTCAAAAAGGTGTAACACAGGAATAAGTGAGTATATTAATTTGGAAAATTCTGGAAACTACAAGGGAGATGATCCAAAAGGCAATATTTGCATGCTCCCAATGCTACTAAAACTACCACCACTACTAATGCCAAACTACTCTATTTACAATATTGAAGGTAAATCTGAACTAAATAAAAAAACGTTATGTGCATGCACCTTGCCGAAATAGCTCATCTCAAGAATTTATTTGGGTATTAAGTTGGAACTTTCAGAGAATACTTAAAGGGGAAGATCATCTTACCCAAAGACAATATGTGTACACTACTACTAATACCACTGTTACTGCTACATTTACTACTAGTGCTAATACTGCTGCTACTTCTATTGCAACTACTTCTAAGGTTAAGAGCATTGAGATCAAAATTTCAAGAATCATAGGCAGCGAAATAGCGCTGCCAAATTAAAGAACGATATTGGCACGATGTGTTTTTTTTTCTCTAGACCAGGACGCTTCGTTTCAGAGGACTTGCCCCAGAAACTTCGAAAAGGGCTCATTCCGATTTAAAGTTGGTTGGGCTAGTACCTTTCTTAATAGTCGAAAGTGATTGGAGGGGAAGTAACACCCCTTCCACGCCTACCATTTCCCCCCACACACATCCAATTATAGTTTTGAGATAGCCATTTGTTCCAGGTAGTTTATTTTCAAATAAAACTTATGCTTTCGAGGAGAAAACTCCCCTACAGCCTCCAAGGCACCGGTCATAAGTTATGCCTTGGGGGCATATAATTTTTTTATAGAAAGTTTTATAATAAAAACTTCTAAAAGGTCTTATTCGATTCTAAATTCAAATTGCACTTTATAATAGTCGAAAGTGATTGAAGGGCAAATAATCTCCCTCTCGCACCCACCATTTCCCCGAATATATCCACTCACAATTTTGATATGGCCATTTTGTTTTACGTAGTTGAAATTTCTAGAAACTATGTCTTTGAAGATGAGAACACCACCCGCAGCCCTAAGGGCACGGAGTTTAAGTTTTACCCTGGGGGAATATAAGCTTTTTATCGAAAGTATTGTCATAGTTACTGCTTAAGGGGCTAATTCGAATGGAAATTAAAATGGCCAGTGCCATTTTTAATAGTCGAAAACGATTGGAAGGCAACTAACACCCTTTCCACGCCCACTATTTACCCAAACACATCCAATAAAAATTTCGAGTTCTTCATTTTGTTCAACGCAGTTCAAAGTCCTTCAAATTTTATATCTGAGCAGGACACTTCCCCCCCTCCCCTGTCTTCAGGGCCAAATTTGTAATTTATGCCCTGGGGACATATTAGGTTTTTATCAAAAGTTTTGTCGTAAAAACTTGAAAAAGGGCTCATTCAGTAGAAAATTCAAAGGGCTAGTGCCCTTTTTAATAGTCGAGAGTGATTTGAGGGCAACTAAACCCCCTCTCATCCCCACCTTTCCTTCAAACACATCCAATCAAAGTTTAGAGATAGCTTAGAGACAGTTGCCCTCCAATCACTTTTGACTATATAAAAGAGCACTAGCCCATTGAATTTCTAGTTGAATGAGCCCTTTTTCAAGTTTCTACGAAAAAACTTTCAATAAAAAGCTTATATACCCCAAAGGTTACTTTATAACCCTTGCCCTGAAGACTGGAGAGCGAGTGTCGTGCTTAAAAACATAAGTTATTGAGCTTTCAACTGTGTTGAACAAAATGGCTTTCTCAAAATTTTTATTGTATATACTTGGGAAACGTTAGGGCTTTAAAGGAGTGTTAGTTGCCTGTCCATCACTTTCAACTATTAAAAAGGGCACTAGACATTTTAATTTCCATTTGATTGAGCCCTTTTTTAGGTTTCTATAGCAATATTTTCTTTAAAAACAATATATATCTCCAGGGTATAAATTACAACCCTTGCCCTGAGAGATGTGGGAGGGAGGGGGGGGAATTATCATTCTCAAAGACCTAATTTCGAGAACTTTCAACTACGTTGAACAAAATGGCTATCTCAAAATTTCGATTTGATTTGCTTGGGATAAATGTGGGCGCTTTAGGTGGTTTAGTTGCCCTGCAATCGCATTCGACTATTAAAATGGAAACTAACCCTTTGAATCTCTAATCAAATGAGCCCTTTTTCAAGTTTCTCCAAAAACACTTTCAATAGAACCGTATATACCTCCAGGGCACAGCTTAAAACATTAGCCCTGAGGACTCTGAGGGAAGTGTCATCCTCAAATACATAATTTCCAGAACTTTCAACAACGTTAAACAAAACTACTATCTCTAAACTTTGATTGCATGTGTTTGGAGAAATGGTGAGCTTGAGAGGGGGACTAGTTGCTCTCCATTCACTTTCGACTATTAAAAAGGGCACCAGTTCTTTCAATTTCCAATCCAATGAGCCCTTTTCGAAGTTTCTACGACAAAACTTTCTATAAAACGTTATAAGCCGCGAGGGCATAACTTACAACCCTTTCCCTGAGGGCTCTGAGGGGGTTATCATTCTCAGAGACCTAATTTCCAGAAATTTCAACTACGTTGAACAAAATGGATATCTGAAAATTTTGATTGGGTGTGTTTGGTGCAATGGTGGGCGTGGGAGGGGGCTAGTTGCCCTTCGATCAATCTTGACTATTAAAAAGGGCAGTAGCCATTTCATTTTAATATTGAATTAGCCCTTTTTGAAGTTTCTACGACGAGGAATTCTATTTGATCCTTACATGCCCCCAGGTTATTACTTAAACCCCCGGCTCTGAGGATTGTGAGGGATATCATCCTTAGAGACCTAACTTCAAACTTTCAACTACTTTGAACAAGATGGCTAACCACCTTTTCCCAAAACAAATTCAATAAAAACCTTTAGATAGCTATTTTTTTCAAAGTAGTTGACAGATATTGTAAATTAGGCATTTGAGGTTGACACCCCCCCACGGATCTCAGGGACAGGGTTATAAGTTATGCCCTGGCGTCATATAAAATTTGTATAGACAGAGTTATTGTAGAAACTTAAATAAAGGCTCACTCGATTGGAAATTAAAAGAGATAGAGACATTCTCAATAGTTGAAAATAAGTGGAAGACAACTATCCCCCCTCTCACACACATCATTTCCGCAAATACATTCAATCAAAGTTTTGAAATAGCCATTTTCTTCAACGTAGTTGAAAGTTATGAAAATTATGTATTTGAGGATGAAAAACCCCCCAGAGCACCCAGGGCGAAGAGGGCATAAAAGGTTTGGGGCATATAAGGTTTGTATAGATAGCGTTGTCGTAGAAACTTTAAAAGGGGCTCATTCAATTGGAAATTGAGAGGGCTAGTGCCCTTTTAATAGTCAAAAGTGATTGAAGAGTAACTACCCCCCTCTAACGCCCACCACGTCCCCAAACACATCCAATGAAAAGTATAGGATAACCATTTTGTTGAACTTAGCTCAGAGCTCTGAAAATTAGACCTTTAAGGATCACAACCACCCCCTCCCCCGTCCCGTCAGCCCGCAGAACTAAGGTTGTAAGTTACGCCCTGAGGGCATATAATGTTCTTATAGAAAGTGTTGTCGTAAAAATTTCAAAAAAGGTTCCTTCGATTGGAGATTGAAAGGGCTATTACCCTTTTTAATATTCGAAAGTATTCGGAGGGAGAATCCCCTCCCACGCCCATCATTTCCCCAAACATTTCCCATCAATATTTTGATATGGCCATTTTGTTTAATGTAGTTTAAATGTCTGGAAATTATGTCTTTGTGGATAAAGATCCTCTCCCATAACCCCCAGGGCATGGGTCGTAATTTATGCCCTGTGGGCATATAAGGTTCATGTAGAAAGTTTTGTCGCAGAAGCTTCAAAAAGGCTCATTTCATTGGAAATTGAGAAGACTAGTACCTTTTTTATTAGTAGAAAGTGATCAAAAGGCAAATGCCCTCCATGTCCTTAATTTCTCTAAATACTTCTCATCAAAATTTTGAGATAGTTATTTTTTTCAGCGTATCGGAATAGTCTGGAAATTATGTTCTTGAGATTAAGAAAACCCCCAATTCTCGAGGTCAGGGTTGTAAGTTATTCCCTGGGACCATATAAGATTTTTATAGAACGCATAGTCATATAAACTTCGAAGTGGGCTCGTTGGATTGGTAATCAAAAGTTCTATTACCCTTTTAAATATTAAAAGTGATCGGAGAGTGGATCCCCCCTCCGCACACACACCTCGTATTTTCTCGAAATGCATCTGATAGAACCTTTGGGATAGCCATTGTTTCTCGTAGAAACTACAAAAAGGCTCATGCGATTGGAAATTAAAATAACATTTTTAACAGGTAAACGTGATTGGAAATAAACAAGCCACCCCCCCCGACGGCCATCAAATCCCAAAACACATCTAATCAAAATTTGCAGATAGTCATTTTGTAAAGTGTATATGAAAGGTCTGTAAATTATTTCACTGAGGATGAGAGAACCCCCCCCCCTCCAAAGCCCTCAGCAGAGGGGTGCAAGCTATGATCCGAGGACATATAAGATTTTTGTGGAAAGTGTGGTCGTATATACCCCAAAGGGGGCTCATTGTATTAGAAATATGATGCTCTAGCTCTCTTTCTTAGGGTCAAATTGATCGGGGGAAGTAGCCCCTCCCCCCTACGTCTTGTTTTCCAAAAATATATCTGATAAAAGTTTTGAGACAACCATTTATTCAAAAATATTCATAAGATTATGTAATATGGCCTTTTGGGTGTATAGCAACTAGCCCCCTCCCTAACATCCTCTTTTCTCAAAACACATTCAATTGATATTGTGACATAGCAATTTTGTTACCAATAGTCCAAAAATCATATAAAAATGTCTTTAGGGTGGACAACATCCCCCAGAGCCCATGGGCAATGGTTGTAGGTTACAACATCCCCCAGAGCCCATGGGCAATGGTTGTAGGTTATGCCCTGGGCGTATAAAGCTTTTATGGAACGGGTAGTCGATCAAACTTTGGATTGGATGGAGCTCATTTGATTAGGAGTCAGAAGTTTTAGGACCCTTTTTAAAGGTCAAAAGCAAACGGAGGGCTATCAGCCCCCCCATCATATCATCCCCCAAAACATATCCGATCGAAATTTTACGAGAGCTATTTTGTTCAGCATTGTTGGCAGGTCTACTAATTATGATTTTGGGGATGTCAACCTCCTCAGAGTCCTCAGGACTACGGCTTTAAGTTAGGCAATCCGATCATTGTTTACGCATAGTATATGTTATTAAGAAAGTTATGCATGCTTGAACCTCACTTTCCAAGAAGACGAAGGGAATTTCGGCGAGCCTTTCATAGAATGTCGAGGGGAGTGTTGAACTAAACTAAATACGTTTGGTATATACGGATTGTCAAAAGGGTGCAACGCAGGAATAACTGAGTATATTAATTTGGAAAATTCGGAAAATGATAAACAAGATGATCAAAAAGGCAATGATTGCCAGCTACCAATAGTACTACAACTACCACCATTATTACTACACACTTTTCCTTTTACAGTAATAAGTGGAAAATTAAACTGAACAAAAGACGCTATGTGTATTCGTATTGTCAAAATAGCGTATATCAAGAATATATTTTTGAGTATTAAGTTGGAACTTTCAGAGAACATTTAAAGGGGAAGAAGAC
Source organism: Artemia sp. Qi Xiang Cuo (assembly GCF_049724085.1). Lineage (NCBI taxonomy): Eukaryota > Metazoa > Arthropoda > Branchiopoda > Anostraca > Artemiidae > Artemia > Artemia sp. Qi Xiang Cuo. The sequence continues at coordinate 50,239,401 of NC_142813.1, read as the reverse complement.
AAGTGCGGTTAGAATAAATGTGAAAACGAGAACTAGAGAGTGTCAAAAACGAAAATGAAGAAGAAGGAAATGTTACATTGCTACTTACAAAAAGAATCAATACATGCAAGACTATCACATGCCAAGTGCCGGAGCCCGGCTTCGAAATTGCTTATATAGTTTTTTTTTTTCTTAACTGGCATATTGAAATTTCTGTCCACTAAAACGATCTAAAAAGGCAGGACGTTACCATAGGTTCGATACAGCCACCGTGTGAGAAATATTATATAACTGGCTGTGTTTAAAAAGGTTTTCTTTTTTAAGGTTTTTGAATTGTTATAATCCCTTGTTAAAATATATACAAATATTTTTGCAATTACCAGTCTTTTGCTCTTTATGCAATTTAATGGGTTTTCGTACTAAAGTATATTCAAAAATATTTGATTATTTCCGCAAGTTCAATTTTTAACAACAGTTTCTGCTAAGCTTCAAACTTTTTGTCGTTTTTTTCATATTTTTTGAATTGTTGAAATCCCTGGTCAAAATATATGCAAATATTTTTGCAATTATCAATTTTTTGCTGTTTAAGCAATTTAATGTAAACTTCTCCACACATGAAAATCTTCAATTTTTCCACAGTGACAACTGTGGCAACGTCATTGCCATACTGGTGTACATAGACGTCACTTACATATTTCACCCCCTAAAATTAAGGCTCTTAACGAATTTTCTTAAACTTCTGACCTATCTAGATGTTTTTTTTAGGCCAGAATATCCCAAGATGCTATTTTCTTCCCGAGAAAATATGGAGCTGTTTTCAAGAATATATATATATATATATATATATATATATATATATATATATATATATATATATATATATATATATATATATATATATATATATATATATATATATATATATATATATATATATATATATATATATATATATATATATATATATATATATATATATATATATATATATATATATATATATATATGCCCACCAATCCCTTTTGACTCTTAAAAGGACAATAGAGAGTAACTACTTCCCTCTCACGCCCAACTTCCCTCTCACGCCCACCACGTCCTCAAACACATCCAATCAACATTTTAGGATAGCCCTTTTGTTGAACTTAGCTCAGAGCTCTGAAAATTAGACCTTTGAGGATCACAACCACCCCCTCCCCCCTCCCGTCAGCCCGCAGAACTAAGGTTGTAAGTTACGCCCTGAGGGCATATAATGTTCTTATAGAAAGTGTTGTCGTAAAAATTTCAAAAAAGCCTCATTCGATTGGAAATTGAAAGAGCTATTGCCCTTTCTAATATCCAAAAGTATACGGAGTGAGAATCCCCTCTCACGCCCATTATTTCCCGAAACATTTTCGATCTATAGTGTGATATGGCCACTTTGTTCAATGGAGTGTAAATGTCTGGAACTTATGTCTTTGTGGATAAAGATCCTCTCCCATAACCCTCAGGACAAGGGTCGTAAATTATGCCCTTTGGGCATATAAGGTTCATATAGAAATAATTTTTCCACAGTGGGCTTATTGTATTATGGGCTTATTGTATTAGAAATATGATGTTCTAGCTCTCTTTCTTAGAGTCAAATTGATCGGGGGCAGTAGCCCCCCCCCCTACGTCTTGTTTTCCAAAAATATATCCGATAAAAGTTTTGAGACAACCATTTATTCAAAAATAGTAATAAGATTATGTAATATGGCCTTTTGGGTGTATAGCAACTAGCACCCTCCCTAACATCCTCTTTTCTCAAAATACATTCAATTGATATTGTGACATAGCAATTTTGTTACCAATAGTCCAAAAATCATATAAAAATGTCTTTAGGGTGGACAACATCCCCCAGAGCCCATGGGCAATGGTTGTAGGTTACAACATCCCCCAGAGCCAATGGGCAATGGTTGTAGGTTATGCCATGGGCGTATAAAGCTTTTATGGAACGGGTAGTCGATCAAACTTTGGATTGGATGGAGCTCATTTGATTAGGAGTCGAAAGTTTTAGGACCCTTTTTAAAGGTCAAAAGCGAATGGAGGGCAATCAGCCCCCCCCCCAATCATTTTATCCCCCAAAATATATCCGATCGAAATTTCAATAGAGATATTTTGTTTAGCATTGTTGGCAGGTCTACTAATTATGATTTTGGGGATGTCAACCTCCTCAGAGTCCTCAGGACTACGGCTTTAAGTTAGGCAATCCGATCATTGTTTACACATAGTATATGTTATTAAGAAAGTTATGCATGCTTGAACCTCACATTTTTATTATGGTTCAAACTCAACACATTAAGAAATTTTTATTGAAAAAGGAATGAAATCCTAAACAAAATTAGAAGCTTAGTCTTCTTAGGGTTAATTTTAAAACCTCTGCCTGCACCTTGAAAAACCTTTAAAAAATCATTAATTTTGCTAAATTCCTCCTTGAGACAGTGTCTATCAAAATGATCCATATAAATGAAACTAAAAAATAATAAGTTCTCAAGTGCTGATAGTCTGGTAAATTTGATTTCTTTTTCTAAAATGGTGGTTATCAATTTAAAGATATGTTAATAGAAATATTGAATTTGAGTTTTAAAAAAAGGAGAAGTACATAGCGAATTGAGGAAAACTCTAATTAGAGATAGTAGTGGAAATGGTAGCAGCAGTAACAGTAGTTGAAGGAGCAGTACTAGTATTTACCAGCACGTGCAGTATGTTGGTCAGTGGAAAATCTCCTCTAGATTAATCAATGCTTTCACAAAGGTGTGTTTCCAGATTGTCTTAAACGTGCTAAGATTACTCCTTTATTTAAAAGTGGTGGCTGGTTCGCCTTTGATAATTATAGACCAATTTCATTACTATCAGTGTTTTCTAGGATTATTGAAAAAGTTTTCTGTAGGAGACTGTCAAGACTTTTGGAGGCTCAAAATTTTGTCCATGAAAACCGATTTGGATTCCGTGGCTATATGTCAACGGAGCAGGCACTATTGTTTCTCACAACAACAATAAACGATTCCTTAGATTTTAATATGAAAGTTACTTCTCTCTTCTTGGACATTGTCAAAGCATTTGATTGCGTTAACCGCAAAATTTTTCTTAGGAAGTTCGTCAATGCTGGTGTTTGTGGCAAGGCTTCGAGATTCATTCAATCTTTCCTTGCTGGTAGAATGCAATGTTTGTCCATTAATGGTGATATATCAGTGTTTTGGGAAGTGAAAAATGGAGTGCCACAAAGATCTTTCCTTGGCCCGTTGTATTTCATTAACGACTTGAGTAACGCTATTGATGGTTTAGATGTTAAACTGCCTTGTGGAGAGATTGAAAGTGAAACTTCAGTTAGGAAAATTGTAGCTATGTTTGCAGATGACACGCAATTCACAGTTGCTGCAAAGACCGAGAATCAGCTAATTTCAACACTGAGAGAACGCCTAAGTCGAATTCAAATTGGGAGAGATGCCAACAGACTAGTTATTAATCTTAGTAAGTAATCAGTGGTTGTTTATAGTCGTTCCATAAATTATTATCTGTGGTTTAGGGTTTAACTCTAGGTGAGGTTATATTTACCAGGAATGCTGAGGTCAAGTACTTAGGAGTTTAGACAGATGAAATGTTGTCTTTTAGGAAACATATTGAGGTTATTAGCGTTAAGATTTCCCTTAAGTATGGAATGATGCAGAAGTTGAAAAATATATTTTCAGTTGAATTTTATTTCGTATTCACAACCGTGTTTCAGTCAGAGAAATCTAAGTAAAATTTAGAGTGGTACCAGTGTTTGGTTTATTCTTTTACAGTAATGTAAAGCTAATGTATAGAATTATGAGTTGCAAGCTAGGAACTTGCTTTAATTTTACTTTTCAAATAGGAAACCAGGTCCATAATTATTCAACTAGACAAGCTCAGAACGTCCGTACAATTTTGGCTCCGTCTATGTGATTCACGTTTTCTTTTAAGCATCTTGTACCTAAATCCTGGTTAGATGTGCCTGAAGATACTAAACTTATTAAGGAATTGTCTGAGTTTGTGTATCTGTTTAAAGGACTTTGTTTTAGTGTGTATGGGTCAAGGGATTACTCTCCTGTTATATAATGTAGATGACCAAAGTATAAGCATAAATGAATATTTTTTGTGTGTATTTAAGCAGTTAATTAATACTATTTTACGTTAGCAAAGATACTATAATGAGAATTGACCCTAACACAAACCTCATCGAGGTTTCTTGGGACAGAGTTGTGAACTGAAATCTGGGGTATTTGCTATGTATTATTTTCTCTGTTGTTGTTCAGTTTTTTTCTTGTTTTAATAAATTTCTCTCTCTCTAAAAAGACAAAAAGCAGTTCCTAAGATGTTGCTGATACACCTTTTTGACAACCTGTTTGCAAATAGTGTATATTGATTTATTTTGGATTCCTCCTCAACATTGACTAAAATTCTCGCCTTATTTTCCTTAGCAGCAGTCCCAATAGAAGTAGTAGTTGTAATAGTAGTGGTAGTAGTAATAGTAGCGTGCAGATTTTTCATTTTTTTTTACTTACTAACCCCCTCATAATTCCCTGAATGTTACAACTAAATACTCTAAGCCCCTCCTGAGACAAGCCCTTTTGATAATATGCATTGACAATCTATCATGTTTTTGTTGTGAAGTATTTTTTGTGGTATTTTTTTTTTTTTTTTTTTTTTTTTAGTTTTCAACCTTATTTAGTCTCCTCGACCCAGTTTTTCTAGCGACCACCAGTTGTTGTGAAGTATTTTTTGTGGTATTTGGGGGTTGTGGTCGTAGAAGCCTTTATTCTCCCTTTCGGCCCTAAGGTAATTAAACTTTGGTAGCGTGCCTTAGGCTATGACCGAACTAACATATCAAAAGAATCGCCTTTTAATTCTGATTCTAAATATGTATAATTTAATTAGGTTCACTACACCCTTTTAAAAGTTACGTGGCCTTACTTATTTCCCTTTATTTATTTTTTTTTTTTTGAAGCGAAACCTAATTCGTTTTGACAAGTCTTGACATTTCACAGCTCGCGAAGTCTTATCTCGTATCGGAAGCAAAATTTTTGCGGGAACCTATGATGTCACTTCAGATCGGAACTATAATTTAACGTTAGAAGGCGACGGTCATAATCTTTACTGGCGATATATATTTGAAGGAAAACTTGATGTTATCTATATCCCGATTAAAAAAGAAAATATAGATATTTCTTTAGAGGTTTTTACTCGTTTTATTTTTATTTAATTTATTTTTTTTCCGTAATATTATTTCTATTTAGTTCCTGGATACAATCTACTTGTACTCTAATTTGAATATAAGGGACTATTGGCTTCACTCTATTTGATTTCTACTATCAGACCGTGTTTTATCTGATATACACTCTACCTGATATTCGACTAAACTCTACTGATTTATAATCAGACTAGACTTGGGGATAATTCGTCATTGAGTAACGGTAAGAGCGGACCAGAATTATCAATATTAGCTATCCCATAAGGATGCATTGCCTTCTCTGTTTGTCCTAATGTGGGCTTATATTCTTTGTAAACAAGCATGAACACTGTCTTGTTTTACATCTTCATGGCTCAAAAGCGGCCATGGTTTAAAATTCAAATTTGAACTTTCTTGTGACTCATCTCGCTAATCCAGAATTTGAACTTTTTCTAGCACCATTATTCAGATGAAGGTCCTCTGTGTTGGTAAAGGAGACCCTTTTAATACCTATCCCCATGCCTCCAATTTCTGTGATTAACGGTTTCTTTCACCGAATTTCTCGCCTTATGCAGAGTTTCCATCAGAGCTGGGTAACAACTCTTTTTTTTGCTTCCTTCCGCGACGTTTGCTAAGCTTCCACATTTGCTTTCTTACTTATAACGTTACTTTTCTTGTTTTTTTTCCATCCCATTCCTCAAGTACTTTAATTATATATATTTATATATCTTTTCCTTCCCTTTGCTTGTGAAACTACATAACTAACCTAGTATTTGTTAGCTTTAACAAAGGTAATTCTATTGCTTATTACGTCGTAAGATACCATATTTTCGAAGCATCTCTACTCCTAAAACACTTGCAAATTGCAGCTTCTAACCTATGATTATTCGGACCACAATTTATGTGCTTCCTTTGCTAAATTTTAGAAGTGTTATCCTTGAACAATAAGTATATAGCCTGTACCTGTAGTAAGGATGACTTAGGATCCTATTTGCTACTATTATGTCCAAAATTCTTTTGTTTCTACCAGCGTTTCATCAGACCAGCTAGATTTTTTTTTATTTTTTTTTATTTACGTATTATTTTTTTATTTTGTTATTTCAATTCGCGGTACAAATACTTTATTATTTAGATATATACAGTACTACTATACTGCAGTTATTACTAACACTAATAAAACTACTAACAATTCACATACTTCTACTTGCTAAATACTGAATACTATTTTTTTTTCATTTTACAATTCTTGATTGAGCCTTTTCTCCATTTTTTCTATTGTACCCAACTCTTTGGGGGGATACAAATCTATTTCTAATAGCCAAAGTTCGAGCAAAGCTGCTCGAAGTTTTGCTAATTCGAGCGCCGCTAAAATTGAAGTACATTTACTTTCCCCTTCTAATACGGTCATTTCAATTTTTTTTTTTTTTTTTTTTTTGCAACCTTATTTAGTCTTCTAGACCCACTTTTTCTATCGACCACCAGTTGCTGTGAAGTATTTTTTGCGGTATTTGGGGGTTGTAGTTATAGAAGCCTTTATTCTCCCTTTATAGGGGAGATAAGCTCTGGCCCTAAGGTAATTAAACTTTGGTAGCGTGCCTGAGGCTATGACCGAACTAGTGAGGCGTACCGACTGGGTATATTCAAGAAGCTAAAAGTAAATAGTAGAGAGGTTGTCTAAAATACAAAACTTTTATTCATTTACCATATAATATAATCGGATATATTCTGTCTACTGGGAATAGCTGTCCCAAGTAGACCACAAGTCTCAAAAACTACAATAATATATAATAAGATACAGACACTTACAATGATAAGACAAAGATCCAAAGTATTTCTAAAACAACGGACCAGAGGTCAGTCCGGCATAAAGTTAGTATAAGATTTTCCCTTCCGATAAAATGTATCTTTTATACATTTTTATCAACCACACCTTCCCACGTAATCGCTATGAAGTGGTAATTTCTCAATTTCCCGTTAAACAGAACTTAGCAGGATATGTTCCTTATCTTAATAAAAAGTGGTATTTTAAAACTCCATATTTGCGTCTTATATATTTTTACTAAATTAATAATTAACTAAATTAGAAAGCTTTACCACATTTTGATTTAGTTTAACACCCGATTTAACATTCCTTGAAGTTTCAGCTGACTGCCCTTGGACTTTTTGTACATCAAAGGTTAAACACACATATTATGCATAGCCTTCCACTGAACTTCTTTGGTGAGGTGACATCAAAAGAGGCTTAGATAATGGAACTTTCCCCTATGTTGACCAAAATATCCATCCTAAAGTTTTGATTCGACGAATTTTTAAAATCATTAGAACCTTCAATTTTAAGATCATTAGAATCTTCAATTTAAAATCAAAGGAGTTCCTTCTGAAATATTTACAACAACTCCGTCCCTACGAAGAGCCTTGGTGAAAAGAAAGGAAAAATAAAGAAATTAAAAACAAAATGTGGCAACTTTGTTCTTTACTTAGGTAGCGGTATTGTACTGCCTGATATTTCTGCTTAAAAAAAGAAAAAAAATAAAAAACAATGAAAACGTATGAAATGAGACGAAATTCGTTAGTTCATTGTAGGTTATGTTCAGTACATTGAAAATATATGGATGTACAGTCAATTAATCAGTTATCTATCAGGGGATTTGACTTCCTCCAAAGATTAAGTTAATTTCGCATCGATTCGATTTCCGTCTTCATTATGATTTTGTCAAAATTTGATTTTATTTTAAAGTTTGTGCTTTTTTAATTAAAAAATTAAATATATGAAGAAATTTCTTTTTTCATAATAGCCCTTAAACAGAATTCTATGATATTCAAATGCCCGCTAGCTGCAGAAAAAAAACAGGCCATATCAGTGCTGCCAAGGCAAAAAATATATTTTCCTTATTAATCAAGCTAGGAAACTATGAGTTTGCTGTGCAATGTTTTCAGCCATGGTGATACCAATCGTGCAGTTTTGTTTTTGTCCGACGCCATTTTCATTGGATTTTCAGTTCATTTTTCGAAATATCCTTAAATTTGTTTTCAGAATGACATTTTACTATTATAATTAATTTATATAATGGTTATCATTCCAGAATCAGCTCTAAATAATAATTTTTCTAACTTGCCAGTTTTTTTTAAATTGTTTTTCATTACTATGAGCTAGTTTTTTTTGTATTATTCACTAAGTCGCAGCTGCAGCTGTAACCATGATTACAAGTTAAAGAACCGGACTGTAACTAGCTTACAGGAAAGATACTTAGCAATGAAGATTCAATAAAATAAATGGAAAGAATACAGAAATTTTTAAATGTGAACAGGTGAGTTAAATAAAGCTGGAATTTCTAGATACCTAATATTTTGACTAGATATTTTAGGATAGTAAGACTTTACCACCCGTGTCAACTCTAAAAGCATTTCAAGATACTGTGGCAAATAAATACTGCATGTGTAAGAAAAAAGTTGAAACTTGCTAGCAAGTTAAACAGAATAACTGACTCATTAACGAGTTACAACCGACCAAAACAATAAATAAATAATACATTGAAACCGTTTGGCCCTTCTTATAGACAACAGTAAAACGTTGTCTCATGATTTTTGTTCGTTCTAGATTTTACTTGTCTATCAATAATGATTTACGTTCGTTTTAAACTTGAATTTATTACACAGGAAAAAAAGCCTTTTCTTAGTTCTAATAGCAAAAACAAACTGCATGGAATTAGGCAATGGAGTCACTCAAATGTGACATCATAAGAATACGTTATTTCAATCATCATCAATCTGATGATTCATTGTAAATTTTTGTCAAAATATACATTTGATTCTGGGCTACTTGACCTCCAATCTTTTGGTCACTCAGAAAGGGCATCAGAGATTTTGGTTTCGGTGCGATTGAGCCCTCTCCCATTTTTCTTAATGGGCATCAGAGCATCTGCTAATAGGACAGAAAAAGAATCATTGAATTCTATTTGAATATTTATCCTCTCCAGGAATCATTTAATTGTTTTATTTTTTATTTCCTGTATTTAATTAAAACTCCGATCCTCCTATTTGTCATTGAAATGCCAAATAAGCACAGATATCATCCTATTCCTTGCCGTTTGGATTCACACACTAACGCATAAATATTGAACTACCTCTAATACCATGCTGGCTTCTCGCTATTTTCACTTTTCTAAATATTTCTTTTAACCAGCTCCAAAAAAATAATTAACATAAAAATGCTAAGACGCCAGTCTACTTGTGGGACATTTATCTCTGCATCAGCCTGCTGTACGAAATGTCTGCTGAGAACAGAATAAAGTGAATTAAAGAAAAAAGGTATATTTTTCTCACAATTTAGAAATTTTGTGTGCACGTATAAGAGGTACAAACCCATTCTCTTTTTCTATTTTTATAAGTTTCATCATGCAGTACTAGGAGACAGTGCTTTGCTTCTGAAGGGACTTATAGACCTAAAAACGATATTCAGTTTAACCCCCACTCGAAAATGTTTACCCCATGATGCCCTGATTTACACAAGAAAAACTTGTTTTTGATTTTTACAGATTTTTTTTTAACAAAGAGGAAGGTGATTTTCAAACTTTATGAGTAAATTTTTCCATCCAATCGGCATTCTTGGCAGTTTTAATTAATTTAAGATTTCTGCCGTAATGATGCCAAGCATTATTATTCAGATTTTCAGGATATTCTTTGCCTAACAATGCCCAAAGAATAAGTTAATAATTCTAACTTTATTTTTCACATATTTTCAAATTTAAAATACGGTCATTATTTAAATGTGGGGAATATATAACAATATAATGTTTCACAATCTGTGGTAATATTTTGGCTTATCCTGTATTTTTACTTAGACAGCGCTGTTGCACTGCCTTAGATTTTTGTTTTGGCTTTGGCCCGCTGATGTCAATACTTTTTGTTAATATAAATTAGTAAACCCACAAGAAAATCAATTTATTACAAGTAAATGAATAGCATAGTACCCGAGGCTATTAGAATAGATCTTGGTTTTATTATTAGACTGAGCTTCTTGTCGTGGGCGTTGAGGGAGGTGGAGGGGGATATCTACTGCAGCATTAGTGGTGAATCTGGCTGAAAAAGATGTGTGTATACGATATTAACCTTTTCCCGCTCGAAAGCTTGTATACCGTGGAACGGTGTAACTTTGAACTAAAAATCGTGTAAAATTGAGTTTTTTTTTTGCGATATTTTTCTTTAAACTAGTATTTACTCAAAACTATTTTTGGCGTTTGGGGAATACGTCATTCTGCACCGAATGGCAATTGTCCCAAACTGCTAGTCTTCCTGTTGTTAGAGCTACACCTATCTGAAAATGGTGTTCAAAGTTACCTCAAGGGGTGTTTAAATTTTAACACTCAAACACTTCAACAGGTAAATTTGAACAGTCGATGTTTTCTTCTGGCGTAATACTTCCAGTTAAAAAAAAAAACACGTTTACCGGGATAAAAGGATTACTTCTAAATCAAAAAGGCTAAAGAGAGTCAAATTAGTGCAGTATCAGCTGACCAAAGTCATGATAAAATACAAATTTTGCGCTGTGAGTGAGTCAGGGGGCTGCGAGATCTCCCTGTACCTGGTCAGGGTGGATTGATGCTGATTCTTTCACCCTGGGAAAATAGAAGGATCCATTCTTGTTTTTTCGCTGGTAGATCACGTTTAGTGAGCCGTAAGAGGAAGGAGCATCTACCTCCAAAACTGCAAAATACTTGTAAATACGGTCCATAAAAAACTTCGCGATGAACCAACGTCCATCCACGGAGGTTGGTGGGTAGTTTGAACCCGTTTTGGCTACTGCCCCGCTCGACAGCATAGAGAGCCCAGCCCTCGCCGACTCATCAACTTCCATTTCAGACTCGCTCTCGCATCCTGTTGGGACGTCAGTCGTGTCGGACTCGCAACTTGAATGACTTGAATCCTCTGCGTCTCCAATACTTTTCCCTGGTGTGACGCTAAGACGTTTGCGCGTGACGTTCCTTACAGATTTTTTAAATCTGCGGGCTTGCAGGACATCCAATAAAACTTTGCTGACGTTGTTCGCAACCTCGTGCGGAGTATGCTGGGCCGAAAGTGGGTCGTCCTGGAGGACTCTGGAGCGTGAAAAGCACTTGGCAAAGCTATTTTTAAGATTTGCTTTTCCATTTGTGGCTAGAATTTCCAGGAGTAGCTTTAAAAGCTGGGGGAATTTGTCTTTTCTTACCGCGGTTTCGTTTTGGTTGTCCATTTTGTAATCATCAAACATTTTCCTCCGTGCTCTTTTCATTGGAGCGAAAAAGCAACGTCCATTGGTTGCAGTATATCTGTAGTGTTTGGGGGGAGGCATACAGAGCGAATGTTGTTTTCTCTGCAGACTTTCAACACTTTGGCAGAAAAGTGGGAAGACAGGTGGTCACCCAACAAAACTTTCACTCCTACTCTCTTCTTCAGGTGAGGGAGTGCCAGCGACATAAACCACTCTTCAAAAACTTCGCTCTCAAACCATCCGGATACAGCATACCGAGCTCTTTTAGGGCCTCCTGTACGCTATGAGCTAAACATACCCTCAGCTTTATAGCACACGAATAGTGGAAGCAGTTCGCCTTCTGTATTTCCACAGATCATTAGGGATATTGCTCCCTTTGTTTCATTCATTATTCTTGAGGGATATTTGACAACGATGAAACCAGAAGGAAATAAAACCAAAATTTTCAAAGGAATAATATGTACAACTCAAATAATTTTACAATTCTAGGTTTTTCCAAAAGAGACGGGGAAAATCCCACCAATTTTTATCTACAATTGTCAGCTGTCTTTGCACAGCAAGCTGTGAAAGACGACTCTTTCAAATTGTTCACGAAAGCTCTATTAGAGCAAGGTAATACAGAAACTTCAATTTTGGTAGATGAGATTTCCCCCAAAACTCCCATTGATTGCTAACAGACTTCCATCAAAGAAGAAACAAAAGTAGGCCTGAAAGAATTAGGAAGTGGTCCAAAATGTAATCAGTAGTTAAAACCAAGTTTAAAAGCTCAACTTGATTTGCGTTTTCCTGGGATCAACAGGTTCGCAATGGTTTTCTAAAGGTCTGAATAGCAGAGCAAACTCTTTTAGTGTAATCATTTTAGTGTAATTTACTCCACTTGTTTTGCTTAAAAGTGGATTAAAAATAAATTATTATTATTATTACACCAATTCAACACAAAGTTTAACAATTGGCCAGCACAGAACATTGAAATCCATATTATAGGAAGACAAGGCTAACTTTGAACAAATATTCAAAGTTACCCCGAATAAACAAAATACTTGCAGGAAACATTAAACACTGCCGCCAAGTTGAACCTTTGGAATTAGGAAAAGATTTCACCAGAAAACCTAACCATTCGGCTCTTCAGCTGTAGAAAAATACCAAAATGAAAATCCTAGTCTAGCTTATCTAAGCTAAAAAGGGTAACTTCCTTTTAGCACTTTTTTATATATTTTAACTGCTCAATTTTTCTTGCAATTCACAAGATGAGAGTTTATCAGATGCTGGTATCAAGAACTACCAACTGATTCAGACGTCATCAAGCAATAATCTAACAATAAGTTTGAACGAGCAATTCCACCGTCGTGCGATAGAGAGCGCTTAATGTTTGTTACTGATTTTGTTCAGTTACCCCTAACGTTCAAAGTTACCCCTTTATACGGTACGCTATACTACTTTCGTCAGCGGTAGCTTAATGTTGAAGATTTTAGTAAAAGTCAAGCACCATCACTTACACTTATGATTATTTAATATGTGTTTGCTTTTTATACTGCATTGTATAATGTTTTTAAATTCACACAGTCCCGAGTGTGTTAAAATGGTTACTTTTCTTCACTCCTACTTGACTAGTACCTACTTCAACAGCACCCCCCAACAAATAAGAATGCTGTGACTACGCCCATGGTAAGAAATAATCAAAAGCAAATAATAGGTGCATCCACTAACAAGAGATGTCAACCCCTCATTCCCGACAATCACTGTGGTATAAGAAAGGATTGAAAACTAATATATTTTGATCACTTTTATTGATTTCAGTGCCCTAAGAATAAAATGCATTTTAAGTGCTCTCCTATTTCTATAATATTGAATTCACGTCCGAAAGAATCAAGTGCAATAACAATGCAGATCCTCTTATCTGATAAACTTGATGCATATAGTGCCTTTTGATTTAGTTTTAACATACCGCCCAAAATTCTTCAAAGTTTAACTTCTGTATTCTTAGCCTTTTCGGAAACACCCAGAATCAAACATCTCTGCTTTTCCTAATTGTAAATCTTACATATAAACAAAGGTCCTATTGCATAATCTACAATCCTTTTCCTGGGGCTGTGGGGGGCAAGAAATCCTTGGGCGAATAGCTGTTGGACCTTATGGTTAGTTTGAACTAAATGACAGTTCCAGAATTTCAATCAGTGTTGAGCAGAGGACCCCCTAAACTGGTAGGAGGAGCGGGGGCTGGTTGCCCTCGAATCACTCTTCAACATCCCCTCATCCGTTCCTGGATGTTGCTGACATTCCTTTCTGAAAACAGCAAGCAAAAGACTTTTTTGGAGAAGAACAAGGATAAAACATTATTTATTTTCCCCACAAAGCATGTATTGTAATTTTGGGAAACTTTCCTAACTAACAACCCTTGCAAAAAGGCCTGTGGGAAGTTTTGCCACCCCCAGAAAAATAATTATGTAACGATAAATAAAAGCTAAAATAGGGAAAAAATAGTTTTAATGGACAGTGATGATGATAACAGCGATAGACATTCACAAAAATACCAGATAAATTGGTCAGATATGCAGTGGCCGTCATCAGTAGTAAAACTGATTTGACCGTCATCAGTATTTTGAAACTTTGGACTGATTTAACGTCTCTAGAGAAAGGTGACGCACTGATTTAGACTGGAGGCATTTTTCCTAGCTTCGTTTGTAACTAAATAAAATTAGTCGTTTTTCTTTTAATGCTCTCTTCAAATCTTTTTGGTCAACAAATAGTTTTTACCGATATGAAATTCACTTTTTTTGCGTGAGTTTTTACTTTTTTTTGTGTTGAATAACCAGCTAACCATGTGCATAGCTAAAGGGACTAAAATTTTTTTTTCCTCATCCTACAAAGTAAAATTGAAGAAAATTTTATACTTAAGTTTTGCAGAAATTTGAGTCGACACTTAAAGAAATTTCTAACAACACTTATGTCAACTGCTTATTTTGGTAGACGCATAATATGGGAGAAACGTGAATGTCTATCAGTGTCAATAGCTCAAATTTGGAATAGTAGCATTGTTTTGTTGTCGTGATTTAACAGTTTAAAATATTGATACTATGATTATAAAAGAGCTTGATTAAAGCTCAGACACGAAACTGTGCTTGAAAATGTGAAACAACACGCAAGAAGTTTTTTCATAGAAATTGTATTTTGGAAGTCTCGGGTTTTCACTAAAACGACTGTATACCAAACAATAAGTTTTCCGAAATTTGGGTTTTTACATGACTACCCAGGACTGTAATGAAAAAAGAAAATTTTGACGTGGCTAGGTATCACAGACGAAGATTGACAGGCTACCAAAATTCTTACACTATAATTATAGGTTACAAGAAAAGATTTAAGAAAAGTAAGAATCTTAAGGGAGATAACCAAGAAACAAGTTCAAAACCAATTAGTTAATAAATCAATGCATACAACAAAAATTTGGAAAGAGGGAGAGGCTAATAAATTTCCTCGATAAAGTGTTTTAACCTAAGATAATCTAAGAAGATTTGCTTGATCCATAGAAGGTTCATCGTTAAAGTCAGCTGTTAAAAATGCTCAAAATAAAAAAAGATTGTATTTAAAATATCTCTGGAGGATTTTATTTGCTGGTTTTTGAGGCCAGAACTCCCCTGTTTAGCATGTTTGGCTTGGATTTGTAGTTTAATTTTTGTACTTCTATTCTATGGATGGTCTTTATCATGTAATACACAAGATATAAGCCGGTAGGCATAGACATCTCTGAGAGAGAGGATCAGGCTGTGCTTTCTGTCCAAATACACATACTGTGTCATATAGTAAGGGTTTATCTGGAATTTTATTAATGACTGGCTTACGTTTAGAAGAGTAGACACACAAAAAGTTATAAAAGACATAATATTAATTGTGTCTAGAGAACATAAATGGTACTGATTCTTGTGCTTGCGAAGTGAACATTAAGCTTGATTTTCCTTTTGTAACGGAGTATTGTTAATCTGTTTGTTTTGAATACATCTGTAAAAAATTTCCTGACTGACTTCCAAAGCAGTCTATACTGTTATGTCCAGTGATTTTATTTAAGTAGCGCCTTCTATAGCTCAAATCACGTGATATAAACAGTCAATAGACCGAGGGACGTAGACCTAAAAGAAAACAGAAAGAAAATGAAAACCATGAAATGTAAAGAATACTAATAAAGAATAACTACTAAAGAATAGACTAATAAAAAGAATAAATAATGAAGAAAAAAGAAGAATTTATGTCTAAAATGAAAAATTAAAAAGACATCTGAGAAGGCAGACGGGACAAAAGCATTCGAGGGTAAAATAACTTGGGCCAAACCTGACCTTAGAGAGTCTGTAAAACGCACAGTTCCAGAAAAATTAGGTGATGGCACACCAGTCCAATATGTTACAGCACAAGAGTTTTTCAAAAATACAGTTTTGTATCTTATTACAAAACTTGCTCATATTTATGTTAGAACATATTTATGTTTTGCTGAGGACGGCCCTTGAACATAGAGGTGAAATATTAATTAAACAAAATTTCGTTGTCTTACGAAAAGAATTCCCTATTGTTCTTCTTGTTTTTGATGTTAATAATATTATAACGTTATTATATAAAACACACTCAAGAAGTGAAGTTTGGTTAATAATGAACTTTTATTTGTCTTTGAGATGGTCAGCCGACACCAAAACTCCAAATTTAATAATTCACAAATGACCTTTACAATTTTTCTAATAAAGTTTTTTATTTTGATCATATTTTATTGTCACCAAACTTCACTTCTCGAGTGTGTTTTATATAATAGACAAGTACCAAAATCTCTATCTCTTAGATTTTCCTTCTCCGCATTAAGTGTTGTGAATCTACCATTTGAATCGACAATTGAAAAGAGGGTTTGCTCTGATGCAATACCAACATTATATATCTAAAGTTATGTGTACAAAATACCCTGTTTAACGGTTTTGTTTTAAAGGATAACTCAGATTAGGAGCTTTTGAAATCAAAACTAATTATTTTATGTTTATCTGAACCCCAAAGTAACATTATACGTTCGGTTAAGCTAAAATTATACCCCGTCACAACCCCCCTGAAGGAAAGCTTTATGTGTAATTTAGGTATTACAAATACATCCTTTGATTGATCGGGTAAATTTTCAATTCTTTATTTTTAAGGGTTTTTTTAAATTCTATATAGTGCTGAATTAGGGCTTCTCCAACTGGTCCTATGCCTTTACCCCCCCCCCCCACCTTACCCCTCAAAAATACCATTCTGCAGGAAATATCCGCCCCACCCGCAGAAAAGACACCCTCCTATAGAAAATTCGTCCCCACGAAAAGAAAATTATTCCCGAAATTTTCTTCCCACTGAAAATTCCCACCAGACAACCCCCCCCCTCGATGCAGAAGGCTCCTCTGTGAAAAATGTTTGTATGTTTCCCAATCTCAAATACTATCTGTAAACTATGGGCAAATTACAAAAATTAAAAAGGAATTCAAATTTCCACAATTTTTTTCTCTGATTGTTTCGCATTTAGGGATGGAGGGACGTGCCTCAAATTGTACATTTTGATGCCAAAACAGCCCACCTCTCATTGAGCCACCAGATAAACACAGAAATAGTCCTAAGAGAGATGAGGGGAGGTTGAGGTAGAAATTGATGCATAATCTCCAGGGCCGTAACCAGGATTTTTTTGGTGTGAGGGGGGATCTATTTTTTTCTGTTTGGGGCATGCACATAAGAAACTGTAAATTGCATCAAAAATGTGAAATTGATATCTACTTCTTCATTTCTGGGAATATTTATTGTCTACGCTGTTATTATTAAAGTAAAGCGTAATATTAAACCCAAAAATGAGCAGAATTTATTCTTCGTAGTAGTGGGACTGCCCCTTCCTCATCCACATATCTAACTAATGGTCGTAGAAACTTCAGAGGGAGCTCATTAGGTCATAAATTGAAAGTTCAAGTCCTTTTAATATAAGACAATGAAGATAATTGGAGACCAGTCAGCCGAAACGGGGAGGGAGGTATTTTTCGAGAGGAGGTTTTCTGTGGGGATATTTTCCCAGGGAATATTTTGTATTCTATAGGGATGTATTTTCGGAGGAGGGAGGAGTAATTTCTGGTCGGGTGTTTTCTTGGAGGGGGGGGGGGGTACATAAACATTTGCCACCACTCCCTCAGTAACCATACTTTTTACTGAGGTCCTAAACAAACTTGGCCTGAAAATAAACGAAAACAGGTTCGGTTTTCGTTCTCAGTTTCTTCGAGTCTATTTGGCAGACATTGAAGCTGCTCTGTCTTGTATTTGCAAGAGAGTAGCCGTAATTGAGCCCAAAATTAGCCTGCCTTAATTGAGTTAACATATCTGAGTCTTGTATATAAATAGTTCACTCTTTTCATATGGATACACAAACTGAACTTTAGAATTAAAATCAAATGTAGTGAAAACGGAATGTTTGAAAAAAAAGAAAACTTTCTAACTTTACTCATTATAGTTCAACTTGTCTTCTTCAGAGGAAACGTTCAAACATTAAAAAAAAAACTCTCCACCGCTATTTTCACAGACTTCATGAACAGAGCTACCAACAGCCCATACTGGAGCCTCTTTACATTCAAAATTCCGATTCGCAAGTATGTTAATAGCATTTCTGTATTTATAAATTCTGCTTATGATTAATCCATCTTTAAAACTGAGCAACATATTGACGATCGTTAACTTTTTGAAAGCGACTACAAATCTCAGTCTCTATATTTATTCTTGTCACCCATTCTTCAGCTTTCTTTTATGCTCCTTGTCTTTTTCCCCTTTCATGTTTTTTCCAGTGTCTTTACACAACGTTTATCTTTTGACTTACCATTTCTGCTTTATAGAGTTCCTTAGTGTCCCGCTCAGCAATCAAAAATACTTCTTTTTTGGATTCTTCATGAAAAAAAACGGACAAACGCCTGCTGAGGAGTGAAATTATCTCCCGAGTCTTTTTCATGATCTCGAAATTTGACAACAATTCGCTGATGGACGTCCAACTCCAGCTGAGTCTCAAGCTTGGTGTGTGGACACTAGACAAAACAAAAATAAGCTACAAAATGGTTATATAGAGCGTGCTAAGAATAGCCATATATTACTCTTACAACCATTAGGATGATTACTGCATATAAATTTTACATTTTAGTAGAAGAATATTGACTGTTTGAATTGGTTAGAACCGAAAATCACAAAAGCTTGTTGGAGTGAAACCATCTTCATTATTTTTCAGAAGCTTAGCCTACAATTTGACAAACTACCACTGACGAAAGTTGAATTTGAGCTGGCTTCCCAGCTTAGAAACAGTTTGTGAAAACATGACAAAAGATAAAACAGATTATCAGTGACTAGTGATTAGAGTATCAGTGACTAGTGAGTTCAATGACTAGTTCTCAAATCACATGTTATAGTCCCCTTAAATTTTAGATATTTCACATGCTGATCAATTGTCTGCGTTACGTAGGTACCAATCTCCTGGTTCAATGCCTTCGGCCGGGAGTGCAATGCGTGTTCGGGGGCAAATCATCCGATGTTTCCCGTGTTTTTTTCCTCAGATTTCTCCAGGTACCTATTTAGAGCGGGGTCGACACCGGCTGGACTTACCGAGTCACACCTTTGATCCCCGTTCCATACCAAATAGCGAGGGACACCAGGACTCGAACCCCTGACCTCAGGAGTACGAGCAAACTGCAAAAATGAAGTTCTTGGTTCCTACTATTGTTGCTAAATAAAATGTGAAACTAAAAAGGCTCATACTTTTAGTGCTTACTCTGACTCTCATGACTAAAAGCTGGCATCATCGACAGCATATTGTTACGCAGTTGTACAAAAGGAAAAGTTAAGATAACTTCTAACACGAGCATCTCGAACAGCACAGCAAGAAAAAGTAAAATCTAAACAGCATAAACAGCATTAGGATTTTACTCAAAAACGCTTGGCGTACACATAGCATTTCTGAAAAGTTTTAGCCTCAAGACAAATAAAAAAAAAAAAAACTAATTAAAATACCTTCAGGTATTAAAATGTGTGTTTTTTTTTCATCAGATTTGGAAATAGGAAACAACCACAAATTGAATATAAAACGCATTTAAAAAATAAAAGTGAAGAGTGATTTAAGTTAAAAGAACCAAAAAAGCCTTATTACAGAGGGGCTATCAAGCTCGTCAGCTATCTCTAATTCTAAATAAAATATATAAATAACTTAACAAACTCATTTTGGCTAAGAGTAAGAAGCAGGTCCATAAAAGAGAATAGGAATCAACATTGGGCCAAACTGTGGTCAGACTGAATATGACAGTCAATTACTGTTTAATTCTGAATTAAAAAAAAGTGTCACATTGTATAAGTTCATGCAAGTAGGAAGACAATAGTTTACCTTTGTCAATAAATATTACAACATCCCGACTGTATCCAGAAAAAAACAAATAAATCAAAGTCTCAGAACCACTCGAGTATATCGAGAAAAATGCTGAAGCATAGAGGCGAAAAATAAGAAAAACAAATTAATAGCAAAAAAGAGAGATGAGCAAGACAACCAATTTCTGCACTTTTAATCCTGAATTTGAGCTGCAGAGACACGTAATGTCAGTAATCTCACAAAAAAAATCTTTACGCACATATTCATAAGCTAAACAGAAATCATACAAACATCCAAAGCATTAATAACACAAAAGAAAAAAAGGACAAAAAACCACACGAGCAGCGGTAACACTCTTGCGTCTTTCAACCCAGATTTGGGATTATCTCCAATAAATGGGAATGTAGATTAAAACCTACGAAATCAAGTTTTTTTTATGCAAATCATTAAAGGAATAGACAAAATTCCTAGTAAATTTCACCGGTAAAATATTCATTAGAAAATATTAAAAAGTGTATTATGATAATAATAATCATGATCGTTACTCTTTCAATTGCATTTCCAAGTGCAACATGATTCTGAAAGTCTCACAAACTTCCAGTTATTCCTTGCATGCTCTCAAATCAATGTACAATGTTTGAAATAAACTATCAGCCATAGCGCCTTAAAGCCCCCCCCTCCCCTCCCCTCGAGACAGACAAATGAAACATATTATGCTTAAAATGTTTCAAAAGAATAGTAGAGAAGAGCTACAGAACGTTTTGCTCTGAAAATTTACCCTAAACGAAAATTTGCCCGCAGCTTATTTTGACAATGTAAGGAAATTGCCTATTGAACCTTGACCCATTGATAAAATGATAAAAGCAGCTTAATGAATATGGGCAAACGTTTTTTCTATACCGGTATCCTAAAGAAACAAATGGAGGTAAAATAACCAGAAGCTATTGTTCTTAAGCGGGGAAAGAGAGTGGAGACATTAACTTGAAAGCAGCTTTAGATACTCTAACTTGGGCTGCGGATCTTTTCCAGAAAGCTTTCAAGGGAAAGAGGAGAGAAGTTGAAAAACACCCTCATGGATCCTAATCTTAACATAATAATCAAAAAGGGACAGATCGATTAATGCAGCATAACAATTTTTGTTTCGAATAGAAGTAACTTTTTTCTTTTTACTAAAAAAGGTCATTCTTTTCGTGTCTTAAAATTTTAGAGCCACTTAAAATCTTTGCGGAAGCTATAAATTCACTGAAAGCAAGACCCTGAGAAATACAATAATGACCAAATGACTCCTATAAAAAGAAAGGACATTATCATAGATGTTATATTGATTTGTGATGATGAATAAAGAATTGAAGAAGTAAACGAAGAAGAAACAGATGTGAATTCCAAATAGAGCTGACTAAAAAGTACTTATTACAAAAATACATTGCAGTCCCAAGCACTGTGGTTTGTTGCGATGCGGATGGAATTAACAGGACTGGATTGTGGTCGGTCGCGTTCAATCCATAGATGTAACCAAAACTTTACTGAATCACAAGATTGGGAAAGACTTTGATTTTCACGCCACTTGGGAGCTGTTCCTGGATGGTGACGCTTCAATGGAACAGCACAATATTCTGCACATTGTAAAGCGATCTCTGCATAATAAATATCAAGGAAAATGCGTTTTCCCTCAGTGGGCAGCTGTGAGTGCTTGATTAGCAGGACAAACGGTATTTTTGCAGGACAGCAGGACAACTGACACGTGGAAGATAATACGCGTGTCTTCTTCTTCATGGTTGTAAGGGCTGAGTTCTAATTATCTCGAAAGTTCCTTCGAAGAGAAAATTTGATCACCAATTGTGGTCATGACCTGTTTGTCTCTGATCTCTACGGAAACGACATGACAAAAGAAGATGAAGAGCATTTTTTGCTGTTTGAGTTCGGAAGGAAGTTCTGCCAGCTGCCTTTGGGAATGAGTGTCCCACCTTCGACCTTGGATGCATATGAAATAGATTCACTTTTTTCTTTAGAACAGTTCTTAAGGCTATTCGGAATGTAGACGTCATATATCAGGTCTACTTTCACAGTACCATCGTCAAAGAGTCCTAAGATTTAGGGATAGAGCTCTTCACCAGCGTACTGGCCGAAGGTTTTTGCATTTCATGGTACAACCATATGTGCAAAAACGGTGCCTTCTACTATCTTTTCTTCTGGACACGGTCGAATGAACCCGGAACATTCTAGGTAATCCGTAATACAGGCCAATATGTCAGATTTGGAACCAAAGCACAAACTTCCCAAATCTGAAAGTGACGGAAGAAAGGGGTGATTTTCGTGCCGGAATAACTCGTCAAGATCAGCTCTATGAGCCTCACACCCGATTTAAAGCCTGGCAAATAGCACAAAGTCAGACTTCATCAGCCTTATTTAAAAACCAGCTTTCGAAGCTTTCTTTGCAGGCCGCTGAATAGTGACAACTGATTTTGCTTGATTGGATCATCCATTGACTTGAACCTTTCGACATTTCTTTCTTTGACAAATTCTGAGCATTGATCATTGCAGAAATGTTACCATCAAGCAGCAGTGAAAGTTGTTGTTAACAATCCAACGGCTTTGTAAAGAAATCAGAAACGAACCTTCCGATTGAAATGGATTTCCCCTTTCTGCCAGGACAGAGACGAGAGACTTGAACATTGGATATGAACTGTTTTTGAAAACTTAGACTAACTTCATGGTGCTGGTTTTCTATCGGAAGATCGTCGTTAAATTCTTGAACCATCCGAGCAATCTCAGGACCTATATTCGTCAGCCTCCGTAAAGATCTTGGATCATGAGCAATTCCACTGAATCCTCCAGGGCCTTTTACATTCTTTATGGTGTATGCGTTTTTCTGGTCGAGAGGCATTGAGGCGAAAGTAGCGCCAGTAATAGAAATTACGAACCCTCTAGTCACTTAGTTCTTTGTGGAGAGACGCATTTGTCACTTGGAGATGGCGCAAATTGAATGTATGAACCGAGAGCCATCTTACGTAATGATGATGGTTGGTTGCGAAGAAGAATGGTATCATTCCTTGCAATGTCACTACATACAAACGCAGATCGCGAAGAGACTTCACCATCAGCACATTTTTGTTGTTTAGCCGTATTCCTATCAATTCAGCTGCATCTTTGGGAAGACTTACATCTCTTACTAGGTCTTTGAGTTCACTTTGAGAAAAAGTTAACGTTCATCGTCAACAGAAAAATTTAAATAGATTCATCCTTAGAAATAATTCTCCCTTGATGATTTCAAAATCATCATTCAGTATACTTGCTTTACAGAGGCAGAGCTACCAACGTTTTAGGGAAGGAAGGGGTTCTGATGATCTGAAATAGAGGATTTATTGTCGTCTTACTATTGTCGTCTTACTCCCAAATATTAATTTGAACATCCAGGGTGACACACTTTATTCTATCACCATCAAGGCCGTACCCAAAGGGGGGGGGGGGTTAAGGGGGTTTGACCCCCGTCCCCCCCAAAAAAATTTTTTGTTTGACTCGTAAAAACGTAACAAAAACGGATATAAACAAATTTTGTGTGCGTTTTTTGATTTTTTAACCCCCCCCCTCCAAAAAAATCTTTTAGTAAAAACCTATCCAAGAAAAAATCCTCGGTCTGGCCTTGATCACTATTCAGTGTGAACCAACCTATCCTTGTCTTATCTGATCTTCGCGATCCAAATTTGTTTCTCGTATAATACATAAGTGCAGAAAATTCTTTTGCATATTCATTGAATTGACTGAAACACCTCAACTTTTCCTTGTGTGGGGATCCTTCAAATCAATCTCTGTGCATATCCCATATAGATTAAGGCCTCAAATATCTTTCTTTAAAATAATTAAAATATTGACTTGTTTTACAAATAACAACAGTTCAAATATAGAAGAATTGCCTTCAGACAATGAAATTTTATTTAATAAATATTTTAGCTCTACATCTTATAGAGCAAAAAGAGAAATAAAAATAAATATAGACTTACTATAAAATACGTGATAATTAGAACGTGCAAGAACATAAGGCCCGATCTTCCAGTCATAGTGAGCAAGGCTAGAAAGAGGCCACAAAAACCCACAATGTGGCGTTCTCCGTAGCTAAGATATTAACTTTTTGCCGTTTTTGTGAGTAATAATTATATATCTGTAAATTTTTCTCCACAACGGTACTAGATTTTTTTTTTCTGAAGATTGGTATCCCGCCATTTCCTGGTGAAAAAAAATAATCAAAATAAATATTCTCTTTTTTCTCCTTATTTTCATCCAAGGCGTGATTTGGTGTCTACAGTTTATTTTTTAGAAAAAAAACGAAAAATATGGAGGGAAATTGAGACATTTCAAAATTTCTAAGATTAAGAGAAAAAGAAACGTTATGGGTGGGATTAATTACGAATTATTAATTTTCAATTTTACTCTATAATTTCATTATAACTTTTTTGACAGAAATCAAACTGAAGAGTTCTGTCTTCAAATGAGGGTAAACAAGGACTATTCCTCAAACAAAATCATGCAGTCAGAATCGCGCATAATATATACCTTGAAATAAATAAAACAAAATGTAAATAAATAATAGGTTTAAATGTGTCTATGAGCTTAACTAAATTTGAATTCGAAATGAGTCGTATCTAGATTGAGTCCATTTCAAAATTGAATTTTTGGATATTTTTCCACAACTAATTTCCTTGTTTTGTTCCCCATTAACTTTAAACTCTTTCCAAATGCATAGACATTAGAGAAAGTTCCATACTGGTTGTACATATGATAATATCAAATTTCCAAGGTTACAACAATAAAACGCATTTTTTGCCAATAAAATCCACCTCAAGTCTATTCATTCCTTGAAAACCACGATTTTCTGAATTTTTTCTTTTGGTTCTTCCGAATTATAGAACTTTTAGGGCAACAAGGAACTCTCGTCATTGCTGTCACATTGAACCGTGAAAATTAATTAAAAATAGCCATTTGAATTTGAAAACATTTTTTGTCTTTACACACACACAGGGACGTACGCAGAAGGGGGGGCCTCCGGGCCCCCCTTTTTTTTTTTAATAATATATCATTTTCTAGTATTTGGGGAATCTGCATCTGAGCTCAGCAAAGAACATCCAAAAAACGTACACGAGGGTAAACTAGTCGTCCCCTGAGAGCGGTTTTGTCGTATCTGCGACTTTTTCGGGAAGTGGAGTTAGGACTGCCATCTAACGTGAAATTGTTTGCTCTATCCGATTCCGTCGACCATTTTGTTGTAGCTCAGCTAGAAGTGCCCCAATTTTAGATTTCTCGTTTATCGTATCTCACATTTTGCCGTTTTGTTAAGAGCGGTTCTGTCGTACCTCATATGGGAAAATTACACGGGCATTTTTGTCGTAACTCCGTCGACGTATACTTTTGAAGAAGAAAAAGTTTGTTAAAGTTTCACAATGAAACCCAAACGGACATTGTTTACATCCGCAAAAGCTGCACAATATTTGCAGGAATCCAGGTACCTCATTTTTGTGGAATTGACTAATATTTTGTTCCAAGAGTAGGTAAAGGTGCAGTGTAGCTCCCCCGGATAAAAAAAGCTTATTTATAAGGGTATATTATTAAGTAAATTGAGTTTTAAAGTTGCACAGATACTGTCCAATAGAAGTAGAATGCAAACAACACACTTCTTCCTGTATATTGCAGTTCTCTTAGTAGGGTCTCTGCACCCTATAGTACCGGGGGAGCTACACTGCACCTTTACCCAAGAGTATATCAAATAGGCTACCTGATTTGTTATGATTTTTGGTGCATATATAGTTTGATTTGGAAACAGCATTGAATTAGGAATATGGTTCTATTCCTAGATAACATTGAGCTAATCCCAACAAGGTAATCTAAATCTATACATATGCAAGACTAAGAGCTTGCTTGGAAATATAGGCTCTATTTGAATCAAATTATGCTCGGTTGCTTGTCCAAAGTTAGTGATTATCCAAACACCAGGGGTGCTTGGATAATATACCCAGTTCTTCATCAGCAGCTGATGTGTATTACCAAATAAAGCTAGTTTAAAGAAAAATCAAACTGTTTTGTTAAGCCTAAAGGTGTATCTGGCTTTGTGGGGGAATAGACAAGGAAATAGAAAATCTACTGGTATATTTCCTTTTTTTCTTTATCTGATTTCTCCCCTTTAATAAATATTAGAGCTAAAAATATGTTTTGCTATTACTAGGCCTAGACTAGTCTATCCTTACAAAGCCTATCTTTAGTCTACTGAAAATTTCATTTTCCTGACCTAGCCCCATTTTCCATTTCCTGACTTGAAGTAAAATCAAGTAATTGGAAGCATTGCATCAAGCCACAATGTCCATTGGGCTTGTATAGCCTAAGCTTTTGTTTGTTAAGCTTTTGTTTTGTTTGTTTGTTTTTTAGTTTTTTGTTTGTTTTTTCTAGCGAGGAAGATCTATCTTCTGATTCAGAAAAAGGCAGTGATCCTCTCTATCGACCTGAACTAGATGCAAGCAGCCTTTCAGAACTAAATTTCCGAGAATCTGATCAGGAAGTAGCTGAGGCTCTTCAAGAAAATGTGGATTATGATCTCTTTTCAGAGATTAATGTCAGTGTTGGCTGTGGTTCTAGTTCAAGTGCCATAACAGGTTCAGTGGCAGCAGAAAATCAGGAGCACCTCGAGATTCCCAATAATGCTGAACCTGTACAAGAAACAACCGAGCCAGATCTAAATAGTCAAAGCAATACAGTGGATCATCCTAATTCACGTAAAAAGACCAGAAAACCAATTTCAGATAAGAAGAACTGGGTTAAGACAAAGATCAAGGCAGCAGTAAACTCTGGTACTGTATATATGAATCCTAACAACCAGAAAACTCATGGGAAAGAGAAGAAAGTGAAGGATGTTGTTTGTAATAAGGATTGTCATTATAATTGCAGTCAGGCTATTGCCTCTGAAGAGAGACAAAAGATTTTTGATGATTTCTGGAAACTAAGCAAGGATATGAAGAAAATGTTTTACTTGAAAACAACTAAGACCGTTCCAACCAAGACTAAAACCAAGAAGAAAGCGGAGACGCGCAGGAGTTGCAAACTGTGATATTATTTTGTCGTTAACACGAAAACAGTCTGGATTTGCAAGACATTTTATTTGGCTACTCTTGATATTTCAGAGAGAATAGTTTACTATGCACATTCAAATGTTGCTACAACAGGGGTGCCAAATCCAAAGGCAGTACAGGTACCTCGAAACAAAACTAGTAACGAGGACATTGAACTAGTGAAAAAGCATATTGAATCTTTCCCGTGCGTTGAATCGCATTATACTCGAGCCAAGTCTACCAGAAAATTCTTGGAGGCAAATCTAAACATTCGCAAAATGTATGAACTGTATCAGGAATACTGCAGAGAACTATCAAGAAATGATGTTAGTGAGTTTAAGTATCGTGAGATCTTCAACACGCAGTTTAATTTGTCATTTCATATTCCGAAAGCAGATCGATGTGATGTATGCGAGGAAAAACGTGTAAGTGAAGAAAACCGAATTGAAATGGATCAGGAAGTAAAGACAAGTATGAGGCTCATGTGAAAAGTAAAATTGAGACCAAGATTGAACGTGACGTGGACAGGTCAAACCTATCTATTCCCCTACTTTGTTTTGATCTGGAGAATGTTTTTCCACTGCCCCGGGGTAATGTTTCTTCATTTTTCTATAAAAGGAAGATAACTACATTCAACCTCACGGCAATTCTTTCATTCCAGAGAAGGACTGGAGAGAAAATCAATGAGGTATACTGTTGCATTTGGTCCGAGTTTGAGGCTGGGCGTGGAGCAAACGAAATAGCTAGTGGACTAGTGGCCATACTGGAAAAAGTCCTTGATACTTACCCTGATATCTGCCAGTTAATTACTTGGTCGGACTCCTGCGTGTCCCAGAACCAAAACTCAATTATAAGCTTCGCCATCCAAGATGTTCTAAGAAAATTTCCGCACTTAGAACAAGTGGTTATGAAGTATTATGAACCAGGTCATTCGAGGATACAGGAGGTTGATGCTGTACATAGCACTATTGAGCGGGCGCTAAAGCATCTTGATTTTTTTTCCCAACTAGATCTGGTGAGGAAGTTACTGAAAGTAAGAAGGATACAGCCTTTTAATGTCCTGCAAATGACCCAGTCAAAGTTCTCTGACTTTCAAAAGCCAGCAAAGCTGTACAAGTACTCGTTGGTACCGTATTCAAAGGTAAAACGACTTCAGTTCCGTCAGGATAACGCTAAGAGAATTTGGTTCAAAACTTCCTTCTCTGGAGACTTGCAAACGGCTACTATATCACAAGAATGTACTTCGGTTAAAAAGTGTCCCAACACTTCGGCTGTCCGTGTTGTTGAACGTCTTGTTTTGCCCAAACTTTATGGCAAAAAGATTGATCTACCTGAGGCGAAAATCAAAGATGTCAAGTATCTCTTGAAGTTCATCCCCAACCAAGAGAAGGAGTATTTTGAAACCAAGATTGAACAGTACTACAAGGCCAGGGAGGATGCTGAACGTTTGGAAGCCTCTCCTTCTACGCGAGATCCCTGTCCAGAGGAGAATTCCACTGAAGCAAAACGGCTGCCGGCAAAGAAACTCAACAAACAATAGACGTTTCTGACGTTTTTTGTAATTTTTATACTTTTTCAAATAGTATTGCTGCATGAGAACTCGTTTGTCGTATCTTCATGGTGAAAAGAATAGGCAGCCCACACCATTTTATCGTATCTAAGTTTACTCCCATTTCGTTAAGGGCGGATTGTCGTATCTGTATTTCATTTCAAGTTTCGACAATGAAAACTTTACCTTTTCCATCTCATATTGGGGAGACCTTTCTTTTTATTTTTTCTCTTTTTTTTATGTATTTGCGAAGAAAATCAGTTGTACCATGTAAGTTCCAGCAAAGGTGAAATTTTCAAAGTCGTTTTTCTAGGAATTTTGTAAACCTTAGTTAAGACAAAAACGCACTCAGGGGACGTAGTGCTGAAAGGA